>NC_133740.1:6915150-7006650 GCF_048934315.1 Petromyzon marinus | reverse complement strand
CAACACCGGCAACCACCGCAACCACGGCAACCACGGCAAACACCGCAACCACCGCAACCCAGCGCCAGGGATGGAGCGCAGGTGGCTACGTACAGTGTGAAAGAAGTTCAAAATGCTACGGACCACCTCAACCACAGCAACCACCGCTGCCACAGCAGCCGCATCAACCGCCGCAACTGGGATCGGAACCCGCGACCTCCTGTAGACCAGGCGAGGTAGTTAACATCGCATAGCCACCGTGATGATGATGATGAGAGAGGCACAGACCTCCTGTATACCAGGCGAGGTAGTTAACATCTCATAGCCACCGTGATGATGATGATGATGATGAGAGACACGCAAACTCCAAATATTATAGCAGTAGCAGCAGCAGGCGTCGTCAGGGTCGGGATGGAACCCGCGACCTCCTGTAGACCAGGCGAGGTAGTTAACATCTCCTAGCCACCGTGATGATGAGAGAGAGACACAGACCTCCTGTGTACCAGGCGAGGTAGTTAACATCTCATAGCCACCGTGATAATGATGATGATGAGAGAGAGACACAGACCTCCTGTAGACCAGGCGAGGTAGTTAACATCTCATAGCCACCGTGATGATGATGATGATGATGAGAGAGAGACACAGACCTCCTGTGTACCAGGCGAGGTAGTTAACATCTCCTAGCCCCGTGATGATGATGATGAGAGAGAGACACAGACCTCCTGTGTACCAGGCGAGGTAGTCAACATCTCATAGCCACCGTGATGATGATGATGAGAGACACACACAGACCTCCTGTAGACCAGGCGAGGTAGTCAACATCTCATAGCCACCGTGATGATGATGAGAGAGAGAGACACAGACCTCCTGTGTACCAGGCGAGGTAGTCAACATCTCATAGCCACCGTGATGATGATGATGAGAGAGAGACACAGACCTCCTGTGTACCAGGCGAGGTAGTTAACATCTCATAGCCACCGTGATGATGAGAGAGAGAGACACAGACCTCCTGTAGACCAGGCGAGGTAGTCAACATCTCATAGCCACCATGATGATGATGATGAGAGACACACACAGACATCCTGTAGACCAGGCGAGGTAGTCAACATCTCATAGCCACCGTGATGATGATGATGATGAGAGAGACACAGACCTCCTGTGTACCAGGCGAGGTAGCCAACATCTCGTAGCGACGCTCGCAGGGTGGGTGGCTGTTGCCGACGGGGGGTGCTGCTGGCTTTGTCTGTGCGAGGCAGGCGCTGGCTGCGCTGCTGGAGATGGGCTTTGAGGAGAAGGACATCGTGGAGGCGCTGCGAGTCAACGGCAACAACCAGGAGGCCGCTGTGAGTGCTGCTGCTGTGGTGTGTGTGGGTGTGTGTGGTGTGTGTGTGTGGTGTGTGTGTGGTGTGTGCTGTGTGTGTGGTGTGGTGGGGGTGTGTGTGTGTGGTGTGTGTGTGTGGTGTGTGTGTGTGGTGTGTGTGTGTGTGTGTGTGTGTGGTGTGTGTGTGTGGTGTGTGTGGTGTGTGTATGTGTGGTGGGGCTGTGTGGTGTGTGTGTGGTGTGTGTGTGTGGTGTGTGTGTGGTGTGTGCTGTGTGTGTGTGTGGTGGGGGTGTGTGTGTGTGGTGTGTGTGGTGGGGCTGTGTGTGTGGTGGGGCTGTGTGGTGTGTGTGGTGTGTGTGTGTGGTGTGTGTGGTGGGTGTGGTGGGTGTGGTGGGGCTGTGTGTGTGGTGTGTGTGGTGTGTGTGTGTGGTGTGTGGTGTGTGTGTGTGTGTGGTGGGGCTGTGTGTGTGTGTGTGGTGGGGGTGTGTGGTGTGTGTGTGGTGTGTGTGTGTGGTGTGGTGTGTGTGTGTGGTGTGGTGTGTGTGTGTGGTGTGTGTGGTGGGGGTGTGTGTGTGTGTGGTGGGGGTGTGTGGTGTGTGTGTGGTGTGTGTGTGTGGTGTGGTGTGTGTGTGTGGTGTGGTGTGTGTGTGTGGTGTGTGTGGTGGGGGTGTGTGTGTGTGTGGTGTGTGTGTGGTCTGTGTGTGGTGTGTGTGGTGGGGGTGTGTGTGTGTGTGGTGTGTGTGTGGTCTGTGTGTGGTGTGTGTGTGGTGTGTGTGGTGTGGTGTGTGTGTGTGGTGTGTGTGGTGTGTGTGTGGTGTGTGTGTGTGTGTGTGTGTGTGTGGTGTGTGTGGTGTGTGTGTGTGGTGTGTGTGGTGTGTGTGTGTGTGGTGTGTGTGTGTGGTGTGTGTGTGTGTGCTGTGTGTGTGTGGTGAGGCTGTGTGTGTGTGGTGTGTGTGGTGTGTGTTGTGTGTGTGGTGTGTGTGTTGTGTGTGTGTGGTGTGTGTGGTGGGGCTGTGTGTGCTTATGACTGGCTCCAGTTTAACAGCTGAGGTCTCACTCCGAATCAGTCGAGCGGCAATATCTTTTCATCGGCTGCGTAACGCTGTGTGGAAGCTACCTGGTCTGTCGCTCCGCACTAAGCTTCAGGTCTTCTCGGCCACGGTCATTCCCTCCCTTCTCTACGCTTGCGAAACGTGGACCCCCCTAATGGAACATCTTCGCCGGTTAGAAACATTTAGGCTGGCCTGCCTACGTTCCATCCTGGGTTTAACCAGACTGGATTGTGTGAGGAGCTCACAAATCCTTGAAAGATCTGGGCAGGGTCCCATCGGTGAGCTCCTCCGGCAGGCAAGGCTGCGATGGCTGGGTCATGTAGCCCGCATGCCCAGCCACCGCATGCCGAAACAGCTTTTGTTTGGCCGGATTGAGGGGGCTAAGCGGGCGCGGCACGGGCTAGAGAAGAGATGGAGTGATGTGGTACAGGAGGACGTGGAGCTGAGTGGACTTGCCGATGACTGGTACCAGCGGTGTCAAGATCGGCCTCTGTGGAGGAGGCTCGTGAAGGATGCTACTGGGCAGTTGGAGGCAGTCGCCCTCCAACAACAACGGAGGGCGGAGGAGCGACGCTCACAACAGCGAGCGGAGCGCCGGGTGGCTAAAGCACAGCAGGTTGGCACAGTAGGGGGCACAGGTGGTGCATCAGCCAGTCATCTCAGTCAGTCGACCCGTGGCACCTGGGTCTGCCCCGTGACCTCCTGCCAGCGGGCGTTCGACACTTCACGTGGCCTCAGGGTGCACATAGCCTGGCACAAGCGTCGTGGTGACGTCACCGCCACTTAGTGGCGAATGGCGGTTGTTGTTGTTGTTGTGGGGCTGTGTGTGTGTGTGTGCTGTGTGTGTGTGGTGTGTGTGGTGTGTGGTGGGTGTGGTGTATGTGTGGTGGGTGTGGTGTGTGTGGTGTATGTGTGGTGTATGTGTGGTGTGTGTGTGATGTGTGTGTGTGATGTGTGTGTGTGGTGTGTGTGGTGTGTGTTGTGTGTGTTGTGTGTGTGTGGTGTGTGTGTGGTGGGGCTGTGTGTGTGTGTGCTGTGTGTGTGCGGTGGGGCTGTGTGTGTGTGTATGGTGGGGGTGTGTGTGTGCTGTGTGTGTGTGGTGTGTGTGTGGTGTGTGTATGGTGTGTGTGTGTGCGGTGTGTGTGTGGTGTGTGTGTGTGTGGTGTGTGATGTGTGTATGTGTGGTGTGTGGTGTGTGTGTGGTGTGTGTGTATGTGTGGTGTGTGTGGTGTGTGTGGTGTGTGTGTGTGGTGTGCTGTGTGTGTGTGCTGTGTGTGCTGTGTGTGTGTGCTTTGTGCACGCTGTGTGTGCTGTGTGTGTGCTGTGTACGTGTGTGCTGCACACTGTGTACGTGTGTGTGCTGAGTGTGAGTGGCTGCCTGATTCACACTGTCTTGTGTGTTGTGTGCTGTGTGCGTCCTGTGTGTGTGCTGTGTGTGTGTGCGCTGTGTGTGTGTGTGTGTGCGCTGTGTGTGTGTGTGTGTGGTGCGCGTGTATGTGTGCTGTGTGTGTGCGTGCTGTGTACGTGTGTGTGTGTACGTGTGTGTGTGTGTGCTGTGTGTGTGCGCTGTGTGTGTGTGCGTGCTGTGTGTGTGTGCTGTGTGCGCTGTACGTGTGTGTGTGCGTGCTGTGTACGTGTGTGTGTGGTGTGCGTGTATGTGTGGTGTGTGTGTGCGCGCTGTGTACGTGTGTGTGTGGTGTGCGTGTATGTGTGCTGTGTGTGTCCGTGCTGTGTATGTCCGTGCTGTGTATGTGTGTGTGTGTACGTGTGTGTGTGTGCTGTGTGTGTGCGTGCTGTGTACATGTGTGTATGTGTGCTGTGTGTGCTGTACGTGTGTGTGTGGTGTGCGTGTATGTGTGGTGTGTGTGTGTGCTGTGTGTGTGTGTGTGTGCTGTGTACGAGTGTGTGTGTGTGTACGTGTGTGCGTGCTGTGTACGTGTGTGTGTGTGTGTGCTGTGTGTGTGTGGTGTGCGTGTATGTGCTGTGTGTGTGTGATGTGTGTACGTGTGTGTGCTGTGTGTACGTGTGTGCGTGCTGTGTACGAGTGTGTGTGTGTACGTGTGTGCGTGCTGTGTACGAGTGTGTGTGTACGTGTGTGCGTGCTGTGTGTGCGTGTGCGCTGTGTGTGTATGTGCTGTGTGTGTGTGTATGTGTGATGTGTGTACGTACGTGTGTGTGTGCGTGCTGTGTACGTGTGTGTGTGTACGTGTGTGTGTGTACGTGTGTGTGTGTACATGTGTTCGTGCTGTGTACGTGTGTGTGTGTGTGTACATGTGTGTGTGTACGTGCGTGTGTGTGTGTGTGTACGTGTGTGTGTGTGTGTGTACGTGTGTGTGTACATGTGTTCGTGCTGTGTACGTACGTGTGTGTGTGTGTGTACATGTGTGTGTGTACGTGCGTGTGCGTGCGTGCGTGCTGCGTGCGCGCGCAGTGCGAGTGGCTGCTGGGGGAGCGTGCTGGCGCGTCCTCCGAGGGCGGCGAGGGAGGCCTGTCCCCCGGCAGCCCGCTGCTTCAGGCCATCCTGGAGAACCCCGTGGTGCAGCTGGGACTCACCAAGCCCAAGATCCTGCTCGGTACGGCCACTGCACCTCCCCGCTCACTGCCTGCCTCTTCCGGCCGGGGGCGCGTTGGGTGCGTGCTGGCTGACAGTGCCACCCACCCCCTCTGTGTGTGCCACTGTGCCGGCCTTCATAGGCGCTGCCGCTGCTGCCGCTCGCTCACAGCACTTGCTCTCACAGCACTTGCTCACAGCCACTTGCTCACAGCACTTGCTCTTACAGCACTTGCTTACAGCACTTGCTCTTACAGCACTTGCTCTCACAGCACTTGCTCTCACAGCACTTGCTCTCACAGCACTTGCTCTCACAGCACTTGCTCTTACAGCACTTGCTCACAGCACTCGCTCTTACAGCACTTGCTCACAGCACTTGCTCTTACAGCACTTGCTCTTACAGCACTTGCTCTCACAGCACTTGCTCACAGCACTTGCTCACAGTACTTGCTCACAGCACTTGCTCACAGTACTTGCTCACAGCACTTGCTCTCACAGCACTTGCTCTTACAGCACTTGCTCACAGCACTTGCTCACAGCACTTGCTCACAGCACTTGCTCACAGCACTTGCTCTCACAGCACTTGCTCTTACAGCACTTGCTCACAGCACTTGCTCACAGTCACTCGCTCACAGCACTTGCTCTTACAGCACTTGCTCTTACAGCACTTGCTCTTACAGCACTTGCTCTCACAGCACTTGCTCACAGCACTTGCTCACAGTACTTGCTCACAGCACTTGCTCTCACAGCACTTGCTCTTACAGCACTTGCTCACAGCACTTGCTCTTACAGCACTTGCTCACAGCACTTGCTCACAGCACTTGCTCACAGCACTTGCTCTCACAGCACTTGCTCTTACAGCACTTGCTCTTACAGCACTTGCTCACAGCACTTGCTCTTACAGCACTTGCTCTCACAGCACTTGCTCACAGCACTTGCTCTTACAGCACTTGCTCACAGCACTTGCTCACAGCACTTGCTCTTACAGCACTTGCTCACAGCACTTGCTCTCACAGCACTTGCTCTCACAGCACTTGCTCTTACAGCACTTGCTCACAGCACTTGCTCTTACAGCACTTGCTCACAGCACTTGCTCACAGCACTTGCTCACAGCACTTGCTCACAGCACTCGCTCACAGCACTTGCTCTTACAGCACTTGCTCACAGCACTTGCTCTTACAGCACTTGCTCACAGCATTTGCTCTCACAGCACTTGCTCTCACAGCACTTGCTCTTACAGCACTTGCTCACAGCACTTGCTCACAGCACTTGCTCACAGCACTTGCTCTTACAGCACTTGCTCTTACAGCACTTGCTCTCACAGCACTTGCTCACAGTACTTGCTCACAGCACTTGCTCTTACAGCACTTGCTCACAGCACTCGCTCACAGCACTCGCTCACAGCACTCGCTCACAGCACTTGCTCACAGCCACTTGCTCACAGCACTTGCTCACAGCACTTGCTCACAATCACTTGCTCACAATCACTTGCTCACAGCACTTGCCCCCAAACGGGGTTCCGTTGCAAGGGCTTACCGCGTGTTTTTTTGGCCTTTGCGTTGGGCGCAGCGTTCGAGGACATGCTCGAGAACCCGGTTAACAGCGCCCAGTGGATGAACGACCCGGAGACCGGACCTGTCATGCTGCAGATCTCGCGCATCTTTCAGACCCTCAACCGGATGTGACCCTGCCGCTCGCACCTAGCCACGCTCCACCCACCACTGCTGGCAGCGGGCCCGCGCACAGGGGCAGCTGCCGCTAGGGGTGCCCCTAGGCGAGACCACACAGCGGCAGTCACCCCCTACGAGTGGCAGCGGGCCCGCGCACAGGGACAGCTGCCGCTAGGGGTGCCCCTAGGCTAGAACACGCAGTGGCAATTATCCCTATGACTGGCAGCGGACTCGCGCACAGGGACAGCTGCCGCTAGGGGTGCCCCTAGGCTAGAACACGCAGTGGCAATTATCCCTATGACTGGCAGCGGACTCGCGCACAGGGACAGCTGCCACTAGGGGTGCCCCTAGGCTAGACCACACAGCGGCAGTCATCCCCTACCACTGACAGCAGACTCACACACAGGGACAGCTGCCACTAGGGGTGCCCCTAGGCTAGACCACACAGCGGCAATCATCCCCTACCACTGACAGCGGACTCGCACACAGGGACAGCTGCCACTAGGGGTGCCCCTAGGCTAGACCACACAGCGGCAATCATCCCCTACCACTGACAGCGGACTCACACACAGAGACAGCTGCCACTAGGGGTGCCCCTAGGCTAGACCACACAGCGGAAATCATCCCTTACCACTGACAGCGGACTCACACACAGAGACAGCTGCCACTAGGGGTGCCCCTAGGCTAGACCACACAGCGGCAATTATCCCTATGACTGGCAGCGGACTCGCGCACAGGGACAGCTGCCACTAGGGGTGCCCCTAGGCTAGACCACACAGCGGCAGTCATCCCCTACTACTGACAGCGGACTCGCGCACAGGGACAGCTGCCGCTAGGGGTGCCCCTAGGCTAGAACACACAGCAGCAATTATCCCTATGATTGGCAGCGGACTCACACACAGGGACAGCTGCCGCTAGGGGTGCCCCTAGGCTAGACCACACAGCAGCAATCATCCCCTACCACTGACAGCGGACTCAAGCACAGGGACAGCTGCCACTAGGGGTGCCCCTAGGCTAGACCACACAGCGGCAATCATCCCCTACCACTGACAGCAGACTCACGCACAGGGACAGCTGCCACTAGGGGTGCCCCTAGGCTAGACCACACAGCAGCAATCATCCCCTACCACTGTCAGCGGACTCACACACAGGGACAGCTGCCACTAGGGGTGCCCCTAGGCTAGACCACACAGCGGCAATCATCCCCTACCACTGACAGCGGACTCACACACAGAGACAGCTGCCACTAGGGGTGCCCCTAGGCTAGACCACACAGCGGAAATCATCCCTTACCACTGACAGCGGACTCACACACAGAGACAGCTGCCACTAGGGGTGCCCCTAGGCTAGACCACACAGCGGCAATTATCCCTATGACTGGCAGCGGACTCGCGCACAGGGACAGCTGCCACTAGGGGTGCCCCTAGGCTAGACCACACAGCGGCAGTCATCCCCTACTACTGACAGCGGACTCGCGCACAGGGACAGCTGCCGCTAGGGGTGCCCCTAGGCTAGAACACACAGCAGCAATTATCCCTATGATTGGCAGCGGACTCACACACAGGGACAGCTGCCGCTAGGGGTGCCCCTAGGCTAGACCACACAGCAGCAATCATCCCCTACGAGTGGCAGCGGACTCGCGCACAGGGACAGCTGCCACTAGGGGTGCCCCTAGGCTAGACCACACAGCGGCAATCATCCCCTACCACTGTCAGCGGACTCAAGCACAGGGACAGCTGCCACTAGGGGTGCCCCTAGGCTAGACCACACAGCGGCAATCATCCCCTACCACTGACAGCAGACTCACGCACAGGGACAGCTGCCACTAGGGGTGCCCCTAGGCTAGACCACACAGCAGCAATCATCCCCTACCACTGACAGCGGACTCGCGCACAGGGACAGCTGCCACTAGGGGTGCCCCTAGGCTAGACCACACAGCAGCAATCATCCCCTACCACTGACAGCGGACTCGCACACAGGGACAGCTGCCACTAGGGGTGCCCCTAGGCTAGACCACACAGCGGCAATCATCCCCTACGACTGACAGCGGACTCGCACACAGGGACAGCTGCCACTAGGGGTGCCCCTAGACTAGACCACACAGCAGCAATCATCCCCTACCACTGACAGCGGACTCACACACAGAGACAGCTGCCACTAGGGGTACCCCTAGGCTAGACCACACAGCAGCAATCATCCCCTTCCACTGACAGCGGGCTCGCACACAGGGACAGCTGCCACTAGGGGTGCCCCTAGGCTAGACCACACAGCAGCAATCATCCCCTACGACTGACAGCGGACTCACGCACAGGGACAGCTGCCACTAGGGGTGCCCCTAGGCTAGACCACACAGCAGCAATTATCCCTATGACTGACAGCGGACTCACACAGGGACAGCTGCCGCTAGGGGTGCCCCTAGGCTAGACCACACAGCGGCAATTATCCCCTACGACTGTCAGCAGACTCACACACAGGGACAGCTGCCGCTAGGGGTGCCCCTAGGCTAGACCACACAGCGGCAATTATCCCCTACGACTGACAGCGGACTCACACACAGGGACAGCTGCCGCTAGGGGTGCCCCTAGGCTAGACCACACAGCGGCAATCATCCCCTACCACTGTCAGCAGACTCGCACACAGGGACAGCTGCCGCTAGGGGTGCCCCTAGGCTAGACCACACAGCGGCAATCATCCCCTACCACTGACAGCGGACTCACACACAGGGACAGCTGCCACTAGGGGTGCCCCTAGGCTAGACCACACAGCAGCAATCATCCCCTACCACTGACAGCGAACTCACGCGGTGACACAAAACCAACGTGAACTCGCTCGCCCTGCACACCGACCCCCCGCTCCACCCCCGCCGCATATATATATTTCCGCTTAAGCTAAACTAAAAACTATTGACGGTGTTTATTTCACCGAGGGAAGGTGCCCCCACTGAAGTTGTGTGTAGCTCGTTTTTTTCAGAAGCCACCTGGCCATCCCAAATGACAGTTCCACAAAGTGGCTTATCGTCATCGTCATCATCATCGTCGTCATCATCATCGTCGTCATCATCATCGTCGTCATCATCATCGTCGTCATCATCATCATCATCATCGTCATCACGTAGACATTTTTACCGCAGCAGTCGAAGACTCTAAACGCGTGGTGACGTTGATTCTGAATGTGGAGGGGGGAGAAAACCTGGAGGAGGACCCCGGGGAAAAATCCACGCGACCACGGGGAGAGAGAGAGAGACGCAGACTCCAAATCTACAGCAGCAGCAGCAGGCGTTGTCAGGGTCGGGGATCGAACCCACGACCTCCTGTAGACCAGGCGAGGTAGTTAACATCTCATAGCCACCGTGATGATGATGAGAGAGAGACACAGACTCCAAATATACAGCACCAGCAGCAGCAGGCGTTGTCAGGGTCGGGGACTGAACCCACGACCTCCTGTAGACCAGGCGAGGTAGTTAACATCTCCTAGCCACCGTGATGATGATGAGAGAGAGACGCAGACTCCAAATATACAGCAGCAGCATCAGGCGTTGTCAGGGTCGGGGATCGAACCCACGACCTCCTGTAGACCAGGCGAGGTAGTTAACATCTCCTAGCCACCATGATGATGATGAGGCGGTCATCGTGGGCAATCCGCATGTCCTCCCCCCCTAGGGACATTCAGTTTCCGGGGTTGGCCAGTTGTGTGTGTATGTGTATGTAAGTGTGTATGTATGTGTGTATGTGTGTGTGCGTGCGCGTGCGTGTATGTGGGCATGTGTGTGTGTATATGCCGGCCTTCATAGGTGCTCGCTAACAGCACTTGCCTCAACAGTCTGTTCAGGCTATACGGGGATCTTTGTACATGTGTGTGGTAGTGTAGCGGTTAGCGCTACGCTGCGTTACGAACCCGGCGGCCCAAGTTCGATTCCTGCTCACGGCCAACGCTAAGTTGGCCGTGAGTATCTGCAACCGGTCCTGGGCCTCCCCTAGATCGACTCAGCCTCATATGAGTACCTGGTGCGTTGTGTAAACATCGCCACTGGGGAAACAAAGGCGGCCGGGCGTGGTGTTGGTCACCCACCCACTCGTGTGTCGTGCCGGCCTTCATAGGTGCTGCTCGCTAACAGCACTTGCCCCAACAGTCTGTTCAGGCTACACGGGTGATCTTTGTCTTTGGGGCCGTCCATAAATGCCCCAGTCCGTGACCTCGGGTATCGAGTCCGTGACCCCGGGCCCGCGACCGCAGGCCTCGGGCCCCTTGACCCCGAGTCCGTGACCCCGGGGCCCGAGTCCGTGACCCCGAGGCCCTAGTCCGTGACCCCGGGGCCCGAGTCCGTGACCCCGTGCCCCGAGTCCGTGACCCCGGGGCCCGAGTCCGTGACCCCGTGCCCCGAGTCCGTGACCCTGTGCCCCGAGTCCGTGACCCCGGGGCCCGAGTCCGTGACCCCGGGGCCCGAGTCCGTGACCCCGGGGCCCGAGCCGTGACCCCGAGGCCCGAGTCCGTGACCCCGAGGCCCGAGTCCATGACCCCGTGCCCCGAGGCCGTGACGTCAGTAGGAGGAGGGGGGGGGGGAGTCTTTGCCGTTGTTGAGAGATGAATTTTGTGGGGGGGGTGTTTTTTTTTGGTTTTTAAGAATTCTTTATCTGGAGGAATTGTATAAATCCTCGCGAATTGACTTGGCGTGGCATCGCATTAAAAGAGTTCCCACTGAGACGGAGGACATCTCTACGTGTCGCCTGCTTCGCGCTGTGTGCTTCTTGTCGTGGGGTGGGGGGGGGGAGTGATTTGTGAAACTATCTACTCCAGTTTTATTTTACCAGGTAAGTCACCGACTGAGCTGCCCGTGTAGTTGTTTTTCAGAAGCGACCCACCTGGCCATCACAAAAAAATTATCGCAGCTCGACCAAAGTGGCTTGTTATCGCCATCATCTTCGTGGACATTGAGAGCAGCAGCCAAATACTATAAACGTGTTTCTACAGACTCGTAGAGACCTATACTCATAGAGACCCACAGAGACCCATACTCGTCGATACCCATACTCATAGAGACCCATACTCACAGATACCCACAGAGACCCATACTCAGACCCATACTCATAGAGACCCATAGACACCCATACTTATAGAGACCCACGCTCATAGAGACCCATACTCATAGACCCACAGACACCCATACTCATAGAGACCCACAGAGACCCATACTCATAGAAACCCACAGAGACCCATACTCATAGAAACCAATAGAGACCCATACTCAGAGACCCATACAGATACCCACAGAGACCCATACTCAGACCCATACTCATAGAGACCCATACTCATAGAGACTCACAGAGACCCACACTCATAGAGACCCATACTCAGACCCACAGACACCCATACTCATAGAAACCCACAGACACCCATACTCATAGAGACCCACAGAGACCCATACTCATAGAAACCCACAGAGACCTGCAGACACCCATACTCATAGAGACCCATACTCATAGAGACCCACAGAGACCCATACTCATAGACACCCACAGAGACCCATACTCATAGAAACCCACAGAGACCTGCAGACACCCATACTCATAGAGACCCATACTCATAGACCTACAGACACCCATATTCATAGAGACCCACAGAGACCCATACTCATAGAGACCCACAGAGACCCATACTCATAGAAACCCACAGAGACCTACAGACACCCATACTCATAGAGACCCATACTCAAGAGACCTACAGACACCCATACTCAGAGACCCATACTCAGAGACCCACAGACACCCATACTCATAGAGACCCATACTCAGAGACCCACAGACACCCATACTTATAGAGACCCATACTCATGGAGACCCACAGAGACCCATACTCATAGAGACCCACAGAGACCCATACTCATAGAGACCCATACTCATAGATACCCACAGAGACCCATACTCAAAGAGACCCACAGAGACCCATACTTATAGAGACCCATACTCATAGAGACCCATACTTATAGAGACCCATACTCATAGAGACCCATACTCATAGAGACCCACAGAGACCCATACTCAGAGACCCACAGAGACCCATACTCATAGAGACCCACAGAGACCCATACTTATAGAGACCCACAGAGACCCATACTTATAGAGACCCATACTCAGAGACTCACAGAGACCCACACTCATAGAAACCCATACTCATAGACCCACAGACACCCATACTCATAGAGACCCACAGACACCCATACTCATAGAGACCCACAGAGACCCATACTCATAGAAACCCACAGAGACCTACAGACACCCATACTCATAGAGACCCACAGAGACCCATACTCATAGAGACCCACAGAGACCCATACTCATAGAAACCCACAGAGACCTACAGACACCCATATTCATAGAGACCCACAGAGACCCATACTCATAGAGACCCACAGAGACCCATACTCATAGAAACCCACAGAGACCTGCAGACACCCATACTCATAGAGACCCATACTCAAGAGACCTACAGACACCCATACTCAGAGACCCATACTCAGAGACCCATACTCATAGAGACCCACAGAGACCCATACTCATAGAGACCCACAGAGACCCATACTCATAGAGACCCACAGAGACCCATACTCAAAGACCCACAGACACCCATACTCATAGAGACCCATACTCATAGAGACCCACAGAGACCCATACTCATAGAGACCCACAGAGACCCATACTCATAGAGACCCATACTCATAGAGACCCACAGAGACCCATACTCATAGAGACCCACAGAGACCCACAGAGACCCATACTTATAGAGACCCATACTCATAGAGACCCATACTCATAGAGACCCACAGAGACCCACAGAGACCTATACTCATAGAGACCCATACTTATAGAGACCCTTACTCATAGAGACCCATACTCATAGAGACCCATACTCATAGAGACCCACAGAGACCCACAGAGACCCATACTCATAGAGACCCACAGAGACCCATACTCATAGAGACCCACAGAGACCCACAGAGACCCATACTCATAGAGACCCATACTCGTCGAAACTCATACTCTGAGAGACCCACATAATGAGGACTCACAGAGACCCATACTAAATCTCATTTTTTCTTAATTTTATTGGCTTATCACGTCGAAATATATCACAGCAGCCTAAATACTACAAACACCAACAACATCAACAACGTTCATTTTGTACGGCACTTGCAAGGGGCAATTGATGCTACCGGGCAGTGCCAGGCTAGGTTCACTTGATGCTACCGGGCAGTGCCAGGCTAGGTTCACTTGATGCTACTGGACAGTGCCAGGTTAGGTTCACTTGGTGCTACCGGACAGTGCCAGGCTAGGTGCACTTGATGCTACTGGACAGTGCCAGGCTAGGTGCACTTGATGCTACCGGGCAGTGCCAGGCTAGGTTCACTTGATGCTACTGGACAGTGCCAGGCTAGGTTCACTTGATGCTACTGGACAATGCCAGGCTAGGTTCACTTGATGCTACTGGACAGTGCCAGGCTAGGTGCACTTGATGCTCCTGGACAGTGCCAGGCTAGGTGCACTTGATGCTACCGGGCAGTGCCAGGCTAGGTTCACTTGATGCTACCGGACAGTGCCAGGCTAGGTTCACTTGATGCTACTGGACAGTGTCAGGCTAGGTTCACTTGATGCCATTGGACAGTGCCAGGCTGGGTGCACCTTGCCTGGCACAAGAGCCGTGTGGTGACGTCACAGACAATGGGGGGTGGGGGAGTGGTCACCGCCGTCACGTGACCCCAGAGCGACTCGCGCTTTCCCGCACGGTTTCTCCGCGCGACGGATGACGTCATCGCCGGTGACGTCACCGGCGCGAGTCTCCACAAGCCCCCCCCCCATACACACGCGGCGGGTGAGGGGGGCGGGGGCAAGAACAACCGCGATCAACGATTGGTGCGGGCGCGCATCACGTGATCCCCACCAAACCCTTCCCCACCCTCGCATCCCCCCCTTCTCGCAAACTCCCACCCCCCCACCGGAAGCCCCTCCACTTAAGCCCCTCCCACCGGAAGCCCCCCCCTCACCCCTCCACTCCCAACCCGCGCCCCCCCCCCCCCCCACTTTTTTCACCCGTCGCAGACATTTAACCGACGGCCGCGCGCGCTCGCCCACCGATTGGTCCACGCGCGCCTCCCCCCCCCCCCCCACGTGGTTCGCAGCCGGACCAATCGGCGCGCGCGTCCAAGGGAGTCCGCGTTTGGTGGTGGTGGTGCTGCTGCTGCTGCCCATTACCGCTGCCCATTACCACCGCCGGCGCCGCTGCTGCTGCTGCCCATTACCGCTGCCCATTACCACCGCCGCCGCTGCTGCTGCTGCCCACAGCTTCGTGGGCAAACCCCCTCCACCACCCTCCCCGAGAGAGAGAGAGAGAGCAACCGTCGGTGGAGTCTCCTCGTGAGGGAGAAACGAGCGGTGGTGGTGTTGGTGGTGGTGGCGGCGAGCTGGGTTTGGGGGGGGGGAGGAGGGAGGAGGTGTTGTCCATCAGCAAGGGTTCAACCCCAGGCGGAGGCTGAATGAGGTTGGCGTCGCCTCGCGAGGAGAGGAGCGCCGCGTTTTGCCAGCGCCGAGGCATGGGCGGACCTCGGGCCCAGAGCGGTTGAAGGAGGAGGAGGTGGTGGTGGTGGTGGTGGACGTGGGGGTGGTGGTGCTCCGTCCCTCGGGGCTCGTGTCTCCTCCCCAGGTGTGGGAAGAGGCCCCCCCCCCCCCGCCGTGTCTCCCGCGTCTCACCCCGGGCCCGTGTCTCCTCAGGGGGGCCGCGTCTCCCCCCCTACCCCCCCCCCCCCCCACGTCTCACCCCCGTCTCACCCCCATACCCATCCATCCTCGTTGAGCTCACCCCTTATCCACTCATCCCGTGCGCCTATCCCACCCGACTCGTATCTCACCACCCCCCACACCACACCCATCACATCTCAACTCATGTCGAGGGGATACCCCGATCCGGACCCCGATAGCAACAACCCCCAGCGAGTCGCCCTTTCCTACCCCCTCAGTCCGCCCGAACCTCACAGTAACCCCGCACCCTTAACCCGCCCACCCCCCTAAGCCCCCTTAACCCACCCCCCCTAAGCCCCCTTAACCCAGCCCCCTAAGCCCCTGTTACACCCAGCCCCCCCCCTAAGCCCCCTTAACCCACCCCAAGCCCCCTTAACCCACCCACCCCCCCAAGCCCCCTTAACCCACCCAGCCCCCCTAAGCCCCCTTAACCCAGCCCCCCCTAAGCCCCCTTAACCCACCCAGCCCACCCTAAGCCCCCTTAACCCACCCAGCCCCCCCCCCCTAAGCCCCTGTTACACCCAGCCCCCCATTCATTCCCCCTCGGCAGGCCGAACAAACACAGAGGCCCCTTCCCCATTATTCTAACGCGGACCCAGCCTCAGCCCAGCCTTCACCCGACCTGACCACGCACCACCACCACCCCACTTACCTTACCACATTAACCCCCCTTACCAAACCCTGCTCGCCCATGCTCCCCACACCATTTGGAACCTTTGCATAGCCAGCCAGGCCTAGTGTTTGGTGGTGGTTGTGGGGGGGGGGGGGGGGTACTCCCCCCACAACACAAAATCATCGCCGAATCCAGCCAGACGGACGAGAGACCCCTCCACCCCCCTCCTCCACCCCCCTCCTCCACCCCCACGGTCTACAGACCCTGGCCCACGACTTCACCGCCTTCCACTCGACCCGAACCTACCGGAGCACGAGGAGGCTGGAGCCGTGGCCTCGGGCACCACCACAACCACCCCGGGCACGCCTCGCCTCGTTCCTGCCCCCCCGCGGGTGACAGCTGAGGGGCCGAGGCTGCTGGCGCCGCCGTCGTGAGCGAGCCGGTGAGGAGGTGACACTCGCGCACAGAGTGTGTGGTGAGTGTGTGAGTGTGGTGACTGTGAGTGTGTGGTGACTGTGTCAGTGTGTGTGGTGACTGTGTGTGTGGTGAGTATGAGTGTGTGTGTGGTGACTGTGAGTGTGGTGACTGTGAGTGTGTGTGGTGACTGTGTGTGTGGTGACTGTGTGTGTGGTGACTGTGTGTGTGGTGACTGTGAGTGTTTGGTGACTGTGTGAGTGTGTGGTGACTGTGTGAGTGTGTGTGGTGACTGTGTGTGTGTGGTGACTGTGTGTGTGTGTGTGGTGAGTGTGTGTGTGAGTGTGGTGAGTGTGTGAGTGTGTGGTGACTGTGTGTGTGTGTGGTGACTGTGAGTGTGTGGTGACTGTGTGAGTGTGTGTGGTGACTGTGAGTGTGTGGTGACTGTGTGTGTGTGTGGTGACTGTGTGAGTGTGTGGTGACTGTGTGTGTGTGTGGTGACTGTGTGAGTGTGTGGTGACTGTGTGTGTGTGTGGTGACTGTGAGTGTGTGGTGACTGTGTGAGTGTGTGTGGTGACTGTGTGTGTGTGGTGACTGTGTGGTGAGAGTGTGTGAGTGTGGTGAGAGTGTGTGAGTGTGGTGAGAGTGTGTGATTGTGTGGTGAGTGTGTGGTGAGTGTGTGAGTGTGTGATGACTGTGTGTGTGTGATGACTGTGTGTGTGTGTGTGGTGACTGTGTGTGTGTGGTGACTGTGAGTGTGTGGTGAGTGTGTGTGGTGAGTGTGTGTGTGGTGACTGTGAGTGTGTGGTGACTGTGTGAGTGTGTGGTGACTGTGAGTGTATGGTGACTGTGTGTGGTGAGTGTGTGTGTGGTGACTGTGTGAGTGTGTGGTGAGTGTGTGAGTGTGTGTGGTGACTGTGAGTGTTTGGTAACTGTGTGTGTGTGGTGACTGTGAGTGTTTGGTGACTGTGTGAGTGTGTGGTGACTGTGTGAGTGTGTGTGTGGTGAGTGAGTGTGTGGTGAGTGAGTGTGTGGTGAGTGAGTGTGTGGTGACTGTGTGTGTGTGTGTGTGGTGACTGTGTGTGGTGACTGTGTGTGTGTGTGGTGATTGTGTGTGTGGTGACTGTGAGTGTGTGGTGACTATGAGTGTGTGGTGACTATGAGTGTGTGGTGAGTGTGTGTGGTGAGTGTGTGTGTGGTGACTGTGTGAGTGTGGTTACTGTGAGTGTGTGGTGACTGTGTGAGTGTGTGAGTGTGTGGTGACTGTGTGAGTGTGTGGTGACTGTGAGTGTGTGGTGACTGTGTGTGGTGAGTGTGTGTGTGGTGACTGTGTGAGTGTGTGGTGAGTGTGTGAGTGTGTGTGGTGACTGTGAGTGTTTGGTGACTGTGTGTGTGTGGTGAGTGTGTGGTGAGTGTGTGGTGACTGTGTGTGTGTGTGGTGACTGTGAGTGTGTGGTGACTGTGTGAGTGTGTGTGGTGACTGTGAGTGTGTGGTGATTGTGAGTGTGTGGTGAGTGTGTGAGTGTGTGTGGTGACTGTGAGTGTTTGGTGACTGTGTGAGTGTGTGGTGACTGTGTGGTGAGAGTGTGTGAGTGTGGTGAGTGTGTGGTGACTGTGTGAGTGTGTGAGTGTGTGGTGACTGTGAGTGTGGTGACTGTGTGAGTGTGTGGTGACTGTAAGGTGACTGTGAGTGTGTGGTGACTGTGAGGTGAGTGTGTGGTGACTGTGAGTGTGAGGTGAGTGTGAGTGTGTGGTGACTGTGAGTGTGAGGTGACTGTGAGTGTGTGGTGACTGTAAGTGTGTGGTGACTGTGTGAGTGTGTGGTGACTGTGTGGTGAGAGTGTGTGAGTGTGGTGAGTGTGTGGTGACTGTGTGAGTGTGTGAGTGTGTGGTGACTGTGAGTGTGGTGACTGTGTGAGTGTGTGGTGACTGTAAGGTGACTGTGAGTGTGTGGTGACTGTGAGGTGAGTGTGTGGTGACTGTGAGTGTGAGGTGAGTGTGAGTGTGTGGTGACTGTGAGTGTGAGGTGACTGTGAGTGTGTGGTGACTGTAAGTGTGTGGTGACTGTGTGAGTGTGTGGTGACTGAGTGTGTGGTGACTGTGAGTTTGTGGTGACTGTGAGTGTGTGTGGTGACTGTGAGTGTGTGGTGACTGTGTGAGTGTGGTGACTGTGTGAGTGTGTGGTGACTGTGAGGTGAGTGTGTGGTGACTGTGAGGTGAGTGTGTGGTGACTGTGAGTGTGTGGTGACTGTGTGAGTGTGTGGTGACCGTGGTGTGAGTGTGAGTGTGTGGTGACTGTTAGTGTGTGGTGAGTGTGAGTGTGTGGTGACTGTGTGAGTGTGTGGTGACTGTGTGAGTGTGTGGTGACTGTGTGAGTGTGTGGTGACTGTGTGAGTGTGTGGTGACTGTGTGAGTGTGTGGTGACTGTGTGAGGTGACTGTGAGTGTGAGGTGACTGTGAGTGTGACTGTGAGTGTGTGGTGACTGTGTGAGTGTGTGGTGACTGTGTGAGTGTGTGGTGACTGTGAGTGTGAGGTGACTGTGAGTGTGTGGTGACTGTGAGTGTGTGGTGACTGTGAGTGTGTGGTGACTGAGTGTGTGGTGAATCTGAGTGTGAGGTGACTGTGAGTGTGTGGTGAGTGTGTGGTGAGTGTGTGGTGAGTGTGTGGTGACTGTGAGTGTGAGGTGACTGTGTGAGTGTGAGGTGACTGTGTGAGTGTGAGGTGACTGCGTGACTGTGTGGTGACTGTGAGGTGACTGTGTGAGTGGGTGGTGACAGTGTATGTGTGGTGACTGTGAGTGTGAGGTGAGTGTGAGTGTGTGGTGACTGTGAGTGTGAGGTGAGTGTGTGGTGACTGTGAGTGTTAGGTGACTGTGAGTGTGTGGTGACTGTGTGAGTGTGAGGTGACTCTGTGAGTGTGTGGTGACTGTGAGTGTGTGGTGACTGTGAGGTGAGTGTGTGGTGACTGTGAGTGTGTGGTGACTGTGTGAGTGTGTGGTGACCGTGGTGTGAGTGTGAGTGTGTGGTGACTGTTAGTGTGTGGTGAGTGTGAGTGTGTGGTGACTGTGTGAGTGTGTGGTGACTGTGTGAGTGTGTGGTGACTGTGTGAGTGTGTGGTGACTGTGTGAGTGTGTGGTGACTGTGTGAGTGTGTGGTGACTGTGTGAGGTGACTGTGAGTGTGAGGTGACTGTGAGTGTGACTGTGAGTGTGTGGTGACTGTGTGAGTGTGTGGTGACTGTGTGAGTGTGTGGTGACTGTGAGTGTGAGGTGACTGTGAGTGTGTGGTGACTGTGAGTGTGTGGTGACTGTGAGTGTGTGGTGACTGAGTGTGTGGTGAATCTGAGTGTGAGGTGACTGTGAGTGTGTGGTGAGTGTGTGGTGAGTGTGTGGTGACTGTGTGGTGACTGTGAGTGTGAGGTGACTGTGTGAGTGTGAGGTGACTGTGTGAGTGTGAGGTGACTGTGTGACTGTGTGGTGACTGTGAGGTGACTGTGTGAGTGGGTGGTGACAGTGTATGTGTGGTGACTGTGAGTGTGAGGTGAGTGTGAGTGTGTGGTGACTGTGAGTGTGAGGTGAGTGTGTGGTGACTGTGAGTGTTAGGTGACTGTGAGTGTGTGGTGACTGTGTGAGTGTGAGGTGACTCTGTGAGTGTGTGGTGACTGTGAGTGTGTGGTGACTGTGAGTGTGTGGTGACTGTGAGTGTGTGGTGACTGTGAGTGTGTGGTGACTGTGTGAGTGTGTGGTGACTGTGTGAGTGTGTGGTGACTGTGTGAGTGTGTGGTGAGTGTGAGTGTGTGGTGTGTGTGGTGTGTGTGTGGTGACTGTGTGGTGACTGTGTGAGTGTGTGGTGAGTGTGAGTGTGTGGTGACTGTGTGAGTGTGTGGTGAGTGTGAGTGTGTGGTGTGTGTGGTGAGTGTGTGGTGACTGTGTGAGTGTGTGGTGACTGTGTGAGTGTGTGTGGTGACTGTGTGAGTGTGTGGTGACTGTGTGAGTGTGTGGTGACTGTGAGTGTGTGGTGACTGTGAGTGTGTGTGGTGACTGTGAGTGTGTGGTGACTGTGTGAGTGTGTGGTGACTGTGTGAGTGTGTGGTGACTGTGTGTGTGTGGTGACTGTGTGTGATGAGTGTGAGTGTGTGGTGACTGTGAGTGGTGACTGTGTGTGGTGAGTGTGTGGTGAGTGTGAGTGTGTGGTGTGTGTGTGGTGGCTGTGTGAGTGTGTGGTGACTGTGTGAGTGTGTGTGGTGACTGTGAGTGTGTGTGGTGACTGTGAGTGTGTGGTGACTGTGTGAGTGTGTGGTGACTGTGTGAGTGTGTGGTGACTGTGTGAGTGTGTGGTGACTGTGTGAGTGTGTGGTGACTGTGTGAGTGTGTGGTGACTGTGAGTGTGTGGTGACTGTGTGTGATGAGTGTGAGTGTGTGGTGACTGTGAGTGGTGAGTGTGAGTGTGTGGTGACTGTGAGTGTGTGGTGACTGTGAGTGTGTGGTGACTGTGAGTGTGTGGTGACTGTGAGTGTGTGGTGAGTGTGACTGTGAGTGTGTGGTGACTGTGAGTGTGAGGTGAGTGGGTGAGTGTGTGGTGACTGTGAGTGTGAGGTGACTGTGTGTGTGTGTGGTGAGTGTGACTGTGAGTGTGAGGTGACTGTGAGGTGACTGTGAGCGTGAGTGTGTGGTGAGTGTGAGTGTGTGGTGAAGGTGGGTGTGAGGTGACTGTGAGTGTGAGGTGACTGTGTGTGGTGAGTGTGTGAGGTCACTGTGAGGTGAGTGTGAGGTGAGTGTGAGGTGATTGTGAAGTGAGGTGACTGTGAGTGTGAGGTGACTGTGAGTGTGTGGTGACTGTGAGTGTGTGGTGACTGTGTGTGTGTGTGGTGACTGTGAGTGTGTGGTGAGTGTGTGAGTGTGTGGTGACTGTGTGAGGTGACGGTGAGTGTGAGGTGACTGTGAGTGTGAGGTGACTGAGTGTGACGTGAGTGTGAGGTGACTGTGAGGTGAGTGTGAGGTGACTGTGAGTGTGTGGTGACTGTGAGTGTGAGGTGACTGTGAGTATGTGGTGAGTGTGTGAGTGTGTGGTGACTGTGTGTGTGTGTGGTGAGTGTGAGTGTGTGGTGAGTGTGTGAGTGTGTGGTGACTGTGAGTGTGTGGTGACTGTGAGTGTGAGGTGACTGTGTGGTGACTGAGTGTGACGTGAGTGTGAGGTGACTGTGAGTGTGAGGTGACTGTGGGTGTGAGGTGACTGTGAGTGAGGTGACTGTGAGTGAGGTGACTGTGAGTGTGAGGTGAGTGTGAGGTGACTGTGAGGTGACTGTGAGGTGAGTGTGAGGTGAGTGTGAGGTTACTGTGAGTGTGAGGTGAGTGTGAGGTGAGTGTGAGGTTACTGTGAGTGTGAGGTGAGTGTGTGGTGACTGTGTGAGTGTGAGGTGACTCTGTGAGTGTGTGGTGACTGTGAGTGTGTGGTGACTGTGAGTGTGTGGTGACTGTGTGTGTGTGTGGTGACTGTGAGTGTGTGGTGAGTGTGTGAGTGTGTGGTGACTGTGTGAGGTGACGGTGAGTGTGAGGTGACTGTGAGTGTGAGGTGACTGAGTGTGACGTGAGTGTGAGGTGACTGTGAGTGTGAGGTGAGTGTGAGGTGACTGTGAGTGTGTGGTGACTGTGAGTGTGAGGTGACTGTGAGTATGTGGTGAGTGTGTGGTGACTGTGTGTGTGTGTGGTGAGTGTGAGTGTGTGGTGAGTGTGTGAGTGTGTGGTGACTGTGAGTGTGTGGTGACTGTGAGTGTGAGGTGACTGTGAGTGTGTGGTGACTGTGTGGTGACTGAGTGTGACGTGAGTGTGAGGTGACTGTGAGTGTGAGGTGACTGTGAGTGTGAGGTGAGTGTGAGGTGACTGTGGGTGTGAGGTGACTGTGAGTGAGGTGACTGTGAGTGAGGTGACTGTGAGAGTGAGGTGAGTGTGAGGTGAGTGTGAGGTGACTGTGAGGTGACTGTGAGGTGACTGTGAGGTGAGTGTGAGGTGAGTGTGAGGTTACTGTGAGTGTGAGGTGAGTGTGAGTGTGTGGTGACTGTGTGAGTGTGAGGTGACTCTGTGAGTGTGTGGTGACTCTGTGAGTGTGTGGTGACTGTGAGTGTGAGGTGAGTGTGAGGTGACTGTGAGTGTGTGGTGACTGAGTGTGAGGTGACTGTGTGAGTGTGAGGTGACTCTGTGAGTGTGTGGTGAGTGTGTGAGTGTGTGGTGACTGTGAGTGTGAGGTGACTGTGAGTATGTGGTGAGTGTGAGTGTGTGGTGAGTGTGTGAGTGTGTGGTGACTGTGAGTGTGTGGTGACTGTGAGTGTGAGGTGACTGTGAGTGTGTGGTGACTGTGTGGTGACTGAGTGTGACGTGAGTGTGAGGTGACTGTGAGTGTGAGGTGAGTGTGAGGTGACTGTGGGTGTGAGGTGACTGTGAGTGAGGTGACTGTGAGTGAGGTGACTGTGAGTGTGAGGTGAGTGTGAGGTGAGTGTGAGGTGACTGTGAGGTGACTGTGAGTGTGAGGTGAGTGTGAGGTGACTGTGAGGTGACTGTGAGTGTGAGGTGACTGTGAGTGTGAGGTGAGTGTGAGGTGACTGTTAGGTGACTGTGAGGTGACTGTGAGGTGACTGTGAGTGTGAGTGTGTGGTGAGTGTGAGGTGACTGTGAGTGTGAGGTGACTGTTAGGTGACTGTGAGGTGACTGTGAGGTGACTGAGTGTGAGGTGACTGAGTGTGAGGTGACTGTGAGGTGAGTGTGAGGTGACTGTGAGTGTGAGGTGAGTGTGAGGTGACTGTGAGTGTGAGGTGACTGTGAGTGTGAGGTGAGTGTGAGGTGACTGTGAGTGTGAGGTGAGTGTGAGGTGACTGTGAGTGTGAGGTGAGTGTGAGGTGACTGTTAGGTGACTGTTAGGTGACTGTGAGGTGACTGTGAGTGGTGAGTGTGAAGTGACTGTGAGTGTGAGGTGACTGTGAGGTGACTGTGAGGTGACTGTGAGGTGACTGTGAGTGTGAGTGTGTGGTGAGTGTGAGGTGACTGTGAGTGTGAGGTGTGTGGTGAGTGTGAAGTGACTGTGAAGTGACTGTGAGTGTGAGGTGACTGTGGGTGTGAGGTGACTGTGAGTGTGTGGTGAGTGTGAAGTGACTGTGAGTGTGTGGTGACTGTGAGTGTGAGGTGACTGTGAGTCTCTCTGGTAACTGTGAGTGTGAGGTGACTGTGAGTGTGAGGTGACTGTGAGTGTGAGGTGACTGTGAGTGTGTGGTGACTGTGAGTGTGTGGTGACTGTGAGTGTGAGGTGACTGTGAGTGGTGAGTGTGAGGTGACTGTGAGTGTGAGGTGACTGTGAGGTGACTGTGAGGTGACTGTGAGGTGACTGTGAGGTGACTGTGAGGTGACTGTGAGTGTGAGTGTGTGGTGAGTGTGAGGTGACTGTGAGTGTGAGGTGAGTGTGAGGTGAGTGTGAAGTGACTGTGAAGTGACTGTGAGTGTGAGGTGACTGTGGGTGTGAGGTGACTGTGAGTGTGTGGTGAGTGTGAAGTGACTGTGAGTGTGTGGTGACTGTGAGTGTGAGGTGACTGTGAGTCTCTCTGGTAACTGTGAGTGTGAGGTGACTGTGAGTGTGAGGTGACTGTGAGTGTGAGGTGACTGTGAGTGTGTGGTGACTGTGAGTGTGTGGTGACTGTGAGTGTGAGGTGACTGTGAGTGTGAGGTGACTGTGAGTGTGAGGTGGTCTCTGCGAGTCTCTCTGGTGACTGTTGTCCCATTGCGTTGAGCAGAGCGCTGCGATGGGCACATGCGGAGAGTTTTAAGATCCCGTGAAACTCACCGCTTGTGCCAGGCCCGACACCGCTGCATGGCAGACAACTCGCGATCACATCTCAGTCGCTGCTGCTGTTGCCACGAGCTAATGGGGGCCTGGCCCTGAGTTGATGTCGATGGGATATGAGAGGCGATGGCAGAACGCAGTCATTCACCTCTCTCTCTCTCTCGCTTGCTGTACCTTCTGTGAGTAACAATGTGTGTGGGGGGGGGGGGGGAAGCTGGGAGAGACGTGATTTCAGCAGTGGGAGAGAATGTGCCCGAGTAATATATTCGTACGGTTTCTCTTGCTCAATTATGTACTTGGTATATCCAGATAAAGGCACTGTGGTGGCTATGAGATGTGAACTACCTCGCGTGGTCTACAGGAGGTCGTGGGTTCGATCCCGACCCTTACGATGCCCGCTGCTGCTGCTGCATATTTGGAGTCTGCGTCTCTCTCTCTCTCTCATCATCATCACGGTGGCTAGGAGATGTTAACTACCTCGCCTGGTCTACAGGAGGTCGTGGGTTCGATCCCGACCCTGACGATGCCTGCTGCTGCTGTATATTTGCAGTCTGCGTGTCTCTCTCATCATCATCATAATCACGGTGGCTAGGAGATGTTAACTACCTCGCTAGGTATACAGGAGGTCGTGGGTTCCATCCCGACCCTGACGATGCCTGCTGCTGCTGTAGATTTGGAGTCTGCGTGTCTCTCTCATCATCAACATTATCACGGTGGCTAGGAGATGTTGACTACCTCGCCTGGTCTACAGGATGGCCGTGGGTTCGATCCCGACCCTGACGATGCCTGCTGCTGTATATTTGGAGTCTGCGTCTCTCTCTCTCTCATCATCATCACGGTGGCTCGGAGATGTTGACTACCTCGCCTGGTATGCAGGAGCGCGTGGGTTCGATCACGACCCTTGACGCCTGCTGTATATTTCGAGCTTGCGTGTCTCTCTCTCTCTCCCCATGGTCGCGTGGATTTTTCTCCGGGTCCTCCGGCTGTGCCCCTAAACGTTTATAATCAACGTCGCACGGTTCGAATATTTGGCTGCCGCCATAAATGTCCACGTGACTACGACATGCCCACTTCTGCAAGCTGTTACTTGTGAGAGCCAGGTCGCTTCTCAAACAAAGCGCTAGATGTCGATAGCTTAGTGGGCCCTGACCTGGTAAAATAACAAGTAAAGTTTTAGTATGATTATGGGTCTGTGAGTATAGGTCTCTGAGTACGAGTACGGGTCTCTGTGGGTGTCTACGATAAATAGCTTTTAGGCTGGTGACGGCGTCGCCTGCGCCCGTGACGATGCGGGTGTTATGAGCTTCCAGTGCAGATTATTAATGCGTTAGCCCTGCTGGTTAACGATCGACGTCCCCACTTCAAACGCCCAGAGGGCAGTGACATGACGGTGCGTTTTTTTTATTTTACACAATGACGCAGTTGAGGAGGGGGGGGCAGGAGGGGCACGCTGGGGTCACAGAGCAACGGCGGCGGGGTTTGGTTCGTGGGTGCCTCTGGTGGCTTTGTGCGTACAGGGGCTCCTCCACTCACGGACATTCGACTTACGAACTTTCGGAGATACGAACAAAACCAGTCCGTACATCTAGTTGCCCGTATGGACCGAGAGTCGTAAGAACCAGTGGCATCTGCAGAACGTGAAGAACCAGTGGCATCTACATCTGCAGAACGTCAAGAACCAGTGACATCTACATCTACAGAACGTGAAGAACCAGTGGCATCTACATCTACAGAACGTGAAGAACCAGTGGCATCTACATCTGCAGAACGTGAAGAACCAGTGGCATCTACCTTTACAGAACATGAAGAACCAGTAGCATCTACATCTACAGAACATGAAGAACCAGTGGCATCTACATCTGCAGAACGTGAAGAACCAGTGGCATCTACAGAACTTGAAGAACCAGTGGCATCTACAGAACTTGAAGAACCAGTGGCATCTACATCTGCAGAACGTGAAGAACCGGTGGCATCTACATCTGCAGAACGTGAAGAAGCAGAGGCATCTACATCTACAGAACGTGAAGAACCAGTGGCATCTACATCTGCAGAACGTGAAGAACCAGTGGCATCTACATCCATAGAACGTGAAGAACCAGTGGCATCTACATCTACAGAACGTGAAGAACCAGTGGCATCTACATCTGCAGAACGTGAAGGACCAGAGGCATCTACATCTACAGAACGTGAAGAACCAGTGGCATCTACATCTGCAGAACGTGAAGAACCAGTGGGATCTACATCTGCAGAACGTGAAGAACCAGTGGCATCTACATCTACAGAACGTGAAGAACCAGTGGCATCTACATCTGCAGAACGTGAAGAACCAGTGGCATCTGCTTCCACAGAACATGAAGAACCAGTGGCATCTACATCTGCAGAACGTGAAGAACCAGTGGCATCTACTTCCACAGAACATGAAGAACCAGTGGCATCTACTTCCACAGAACATGAAGAACCAGTGGCATCTACATCCACAGAACGTGAAGAACCAGTGGCATCTACATCTGCAGAACGTGAAGAACCAGTGGCATCTACATCTGCAGAACGTGAAGAACCAGTGGCATCTACATCTGCAGAACATGAAGAACCAGTGGCATCTACATCTTCAGAACGTGAAGAACCAGTGGCATCTACATCTGCAGAACGTGAAGAACCAGTGGCATCTACTTCCACAGAACGTGAAGAACCAGTGGCAACTACATCTGCAGAACGTGAAGAACCAGTGGCATCTACATCTACAGAACGTGAAGAACCAGTGGCATCTACATCTGCAGAACGTGAAGAACCAGTGGCATCTACATCTGCAGAACGTGAAGAACCAGTGGCATCTACATCTACAGGAGATTATACAACTTTTAAAGCCATTCCCCGTGTTTAGTGTACACGCCGTACAACATGTTTGGAATCGACTTACGAACACAGACCTCTGGAACCTAACTCGTTGGTCGGTAGAGGAGTCCCTGTATGTACGTGTGCTATGTTGATCTTTTTCTTTCGCACCGTACATAGCCAGCCGTGGTAAGTCGAGGTGCCGGTGGGAGGCTATAAATTTAACAAACAACAACAACAAGCAGTTCTAAAGAAATGGGTTTTTAATTTAGTACAGTGGTGTATACTCTTTGGTTCTTTCGGTAAAGTCACGTAGAAGGGAAATAATGAAATTAAAACATAATTTAATAAAGTAATAAAATAAAACATAATTATTTTAATTATGTTAATAAAATAATGTATTACGTTTTTGTTTTTATTATTTTATTATTTCCCATCTAAACGTGACTTTACCCAAAGAACCAAGAATATGAATCGCTGCAGTCACGAAAGCTTTAAATATAAACAGTGGAACTGCTGAACCGACTGCTGTAATATTATTTTTTTCCGCCCGCGGGCGACCGCTTGTGTTGCGATCGAAACGCCGTGATCTATTATAATTATTTCTGCCTACGTGACTTTACTGAAAGAACCAAAGAGTATGGATTCCTGCAGTCACGAAATCTGCAAATCAAGATTATAGTGGTGTAGTGTGTAGGAGTATAGTGTAGTGTATAATGTAGTGTTTAGCAGTGTATAGTCGTGCAGTGGTGTAGTGTTTACTAGTTCAGTGTATACTGTAGTGTATAGTGTAGTAGTCTAGTCGTGTATAGTAGTGTAGTGTAAAATAGTGTATATAGTAGTGTTTAGTAGTATAGCGTATAGTATATAGTAGTGTAGTATGTAGTGTTGTTGTAGTGTAGTGTACATACGTTGAACTTCTTTCGCGTCGTATGTAGCCAACCGCGCTAATCGGAGATGCGTGGTGGGGGGGGTGAAGGACAACAAACTAAACACACAAACAGCAGTTCTAAAGCAATTAGTTTTGTCAATCTACATGATGGTTTAAAAGTGCGCACAGCTCCCCAGTGGCTTCCAAATATCGTAAGGGGAAGAGCGTTCCAGACGGCCGCAGAAGCGCATCAGGAAAGCGCCACGCGATGCGGTGACCGCCCTCTTTGTTCAATGGCGAGCCGGAATCTGCTGCGAGGGTGACCGGAGTTCCGCGTGATGGATTAACAGCTTCGGTTTGGTGATGGGCAGTGTGGTTTGGTGCGAGACCGGGCGGGGTTGGTTTATGATGGGAGATGTTAATTGCCTCGCCTGGTATGCAGGAGGCCGTGGGTTCGATCCCGACCCTGACTATGCCTCCTGTACATTTGGAGTTTGCATGTCTCTCTCTCTCTCTCATCATCACGGTGGCTAAGAGATGTTAACTATCTCGCCTGGTATGCAGGAGGCTGTGGGTTCGTTCCCGACCCTGACTATGCCTTCTGACAATTCGGAGTTTGCGTGTCTCTCTCTCATCATAACGGTGGCTAGGAGATGTTAACTACCTCGCCTGGTATGCAGGAGGCCGTGGGTTCGATCCCGACCCTGACTATGCCTCCTGTACATTTGGAGTATGCGTGTCTCTCTCATCATAACGGTGGCTAGGAGATGTTAACTACCTCGCCTGGTATGCAGGAGGCCGTGGGTTCGATCCCGACGCTGACTATGCCTGCTGTGCATTTGTAGTTTGCGTGTCTCTCTCTCTCTCATCATAACGGTGGCTAGGAGATGTTAACTACCTCGCCTAGTATGCAGGAGGCCGTGGGTTCGATCCCGACCCTGACTATGCCTCCTGTACATTTGGAGTTTGCGTGTCTCTCTCTCTCATCATAACAGTGGCTAGGAGATGTTTCGAGTTTTTGGTGGCTGTAAATTGCCACGCGACGATAAGTCACTAAGTTGAGCTATCGTTTGCGATAGCCGTCTTCGTTTCTGAAAAAAAAAAGCCACAGCCCAGTGGGGCCTTTGCTTGGTAAAACAAAAATAGTTTTACATTTTCATGTTTTTTTAGAGCTGCCCTTTCTTACCCATCTGTGGTTTCCCGTGCCCCCGAATCGCGCTCTCTCACTCGTTTCAAGTGTCTGGCTGCCGCTATAAATTTCCACACGGTGATGGTGACGGTGAGCCACTTTGGTTGAGCTGTCGCTTGTGATGGCCAGGGTCGCTTTTGAAAAAGAAAATCAAATAGCTCAGTTGAGGCCTTACCTGGTAAAAATTTAAATGGTTTAGTTTAACTTTTATATTCTTTCGAGTGATGTCCTTACCTTTCCCATTCTTTGCACTCCCGTCGTGTTTTCGACTATTAAATTGTTTTGTTAGTTTAACACGTAGTAGTAGGAGGATGATGCTTTCGCGAGCAATATTATGCACAATAGATGTGCTTGGGCTGGCTCGCGTGAATAAAAATGCGTCGTTAAATCCGCGACCACCCCCCACGCAGCCGGCGAGTGAGGCTGTGTCACGGAGCCAAACCGTGCCAATTCGGTTACTAGCTCGGCACTGACCGGTGTGTTGGAGAGTAAACCCGGAACATTTACAACATTACAACAACAAACGATACATCATCGAGGCTTTTGGGTTAGATGGCGTGAATATGAACGTGTCGTTAAACTCGCCATCAACGATGTTATGTTGGTGGCGGGTTTAACAATGTTGTGTTGGTGGTGGGTTTAACAATGTTGTGTTGGTGGTGGGTTTAACAATGTCGTGTTGGTGGTGGGTTTAACAATGTTGTGTTGGTGGTGGGTTTAACAATGTTGTGTTGGTGGTGGGTTGAACAATGTCGTGTTGGTGGTGGGTTTAACAATGTTGTGTTGGTGGTGGGTTTAACAATGTTGTGTTGGTGGTGGGTTGAACAATGTCGTGTTGGTGGTGGGTTTAACAATGTTGGGTTGGTGGTGGGTTTAACAATGTTGGGTTGGTGGCGGGTTTAACAATGTCGTGTTGGTGGTGGGTTTAACAATGTTGTGTTGGTGGCGGGTTTAACAATGTTGTGTTCGTGGCAGGTTTAACAATGTTGTGTTGGTGGTGGGTTTAACAATGTTGTGTTGGTGGCGGGTTTAACAATGTTGTGTTGGTGGTGGGTTTAACAATGTCGTGTTGGTGGTGGGTTTAACAATGTCGTGTTGGTGGTGGGTTTAACAATGTCGTGTTGGTGGTGGGTTTAACAATGTCGTGTTGGTGGTGGGTTTAACAATGTTGTGTTGGTGGTGGGTTTAACAATGTTGTGTTGGTGGTGGGTTGAACAATGTCGTGTTGGTGGTGGGTTTAACAATGTTGTGTTGGTGGTGGGTTTAACAATGTTGTGTTGGTGGTGAGTTGAACAATGTCGTGTTGGTGGTGGGTTTAACAATGTTGGGTTGGTGGTGGGTTTAACAATGTCGTGTTGGTGGTGGGTTGAACAATGTCGTGTTGGTGGTGGGTTGAACAATGTTGTGTTGGTGGTGGGTTTAACAATGTCGTGTTGGTGGTGGGTTTAACAATGTTGTGTTGGTGGTGGGTTTAACAATGTTGTGTTGGTGGTGGTTTTAACAATGTTGTGTTGGTGGCGGGTTTAACAATGTTGTGTTGGTGGTGGGTTGAACAATGTCGTGTTGGTGGTGGGTTTAACAATGTTGTGTTGGTGGTGGGTTTAACAATGTTGTGTTGGTGGCGGGTTTAACAATGTTGTGTTGGTGGTGGGTTTAACATTGTTGTGTTGGTGGCGGGTTTAACAATGTCGTGTTGGTGGTGGGTTTAGCAATGTTGTGTTGGTGGTGGGTTTAACAATGTTGTGTTGGTGGCGGGTTTAACAATGTTGTGTTGGTGGTGGGTTGAACAATGTTGTGTTGATGGTGGGTTTAACAATGTTGTGTTGGTGGTGGGTTGAACAATGTTGTGTTGGTGGTGGGTTTAACAATGTTGTGTTGGTGGTGGGTTGAACAATGTTGTGTTGGTGGTGGGTTTAACAATGTTGTGTTGGTGGTGGGTTGAACAATGTTGTGTTGATGGTGGGTTTAACAATGCCGTGTTGGTGGTGGGTTGAACAATGTTGTGTTGGTGGTGGTTTTAACAATGTTGTGTTGGTGGCGGGTTTAACAATGTCGCGTTGGTGGCGGGTTTAACAATGTTGTGTTGGTGGTGGGTTTAACAATGTTGTGTTGGTGGTGGGTTTAACAATGTCGTGTTGGTGGTGGGTTTAACAATGTCGTGTTGGTGGTGGGTTTAGCAATGTCGTGTTGGTGGTGGTTTTAACAATGTTGTGTTGGTGGTGGGTTTAACAATGTCGTGTTGGTGGTGGGTTTAACAATGTTGTGTTGGTGGTGGGTTTAACAATGTTGTGTTGGTGGCGGGTTTAACAATGTTGTGTTGGTGGCAGGTTTAACAATGTTGTGTTCGTGGTGGGTTTAACAATGTGTTGGTGGTGGGTTTAACAATGTGTTGGTGGTGGGTTTAACAATGTTGTGTTGGTGGTGGGTTTAACAATGTTGTGTTGGTGGTGGGTTTAACAATGTTGTGTTGGTGGTGGGTTTAACAATGTCGTGTTGGTGGCGGGTTTAACAATGTCGTGTTGGTGGTGGGTTTAACAATGTTGTGTTGGTGGTGGGTTTAACAATGTCGTGTTGGTGGTGGGTTTAACAATGTCGTGTTGGTGGTGGGTTTAACAATGTCGTGTTGGTGGTGGGTTTAACAATGTCGCGTTGGTGGTGGGTTTAACAATGTTGTGTTGGTGGTGGGTTTAACAATGTCTTGGTGGTGGTGGGTTTAGCAATGTTGTCTTGGTGGCGGGTTTAACAATGTTGTGTTGGTGGTGGGTTTAACAATGTTGTGTTGGTGGTGGGTTTAACAATGTCGTGTTGGTGGTGGGTTTAACAATGTCGTGTTGGTGGTGGGTTTAACAATGTCGTGTTGGTGGTGGGTTTAACAATGTCGTGTTGGTGGTGGGTTTAACAATGTTGTGTTGGTGGTGGGTTTAACAATGTCGTGTTGGTGGTATATTTACGCGATGTAACCAAAAAGCCTCGATTATGTATCGTTCGTAGTTGTTGTAACGTTCTGACCCCCATGGCGGACCTCTTGTCTGGGACGTATTTGAGAAAGAGCTTTATAGCTCTTTGGATTCCTCCTCCTCCTGCAGTCGTGTGTCAACTAAATGCTCTGCTCTGGATTCCGATTGCTCGGGCAATGGACTGGCTGTTTTTTTTTCTTTTTCTGGCGAGGAGAGGGCAGGAGGGGTGGTGGTGGATTTTTTTTAGCCGAGATGTCCAAGGGTGGATTTTTACGGCTGGCCAGAGCGGTTTCGGCCTTCGGCCCCCGAGAGCTTTTGACCGGGAACCGGTGGTGGGGATGGTGGTGGTGATGGAGGTTGTGGTGGTGATGGTGAGTGGATGGTGGTGGTGATGTTGGTAGGAGTCGTGATGGTTGTGGTGGCGATGGAGTTTGTGTTTGCGGTGGGGTGGTGTCCGGCAGCCTTTTTAGCAATCCCAGCCGTCGACCACTCCTAGAAAGGGAGACGGTGGTGCAGTCGATGCCACGGATTCCCACGGGGTTCCCGCGTGGCTGATTTGCTTTCGTCCCCATCTGCTCCCCACCCCGACAACAGGGGATCTAAACCCGCTTCAATATTCGCGGCAGGGTGAACCGCCGCCCGGGGAGGGAGGGTGTTGATTTCTTTTTAGCCCCGGATTGACCCAACCCTGGGCGAATCTGCGTTGTTTAAAAAATCCGTGTTCTTTTTTTTGCTTTGCCGCCTTCAGATTCTGTGAATTCAAAGCAGGGTGCAGTGGCTCATGGGGGAGTGTCCAGGCCGGGTTGCGGCCTCACCCGGGGGGGGGGGGGCCCACGGGCCGGAGAGGCCCAGCTGGGGCACGACAGAGGTGGGGGGAGGCTGCGCGCTGGCGAGATGTTAACTACCTCGCCTGGTACACAGGAGGTCGTGGGTTCGATCCCGACCCTGACGTCTGCTGCTGTATATTTGGAGTGTGGATGTGGCTAGGAGATGTTAACTACCTCGCCTGGTACGCAGGAGTTCGTGGGTTCGATCCCGACCCTGATGGCGCCTGCTGCTGCTGCATATTTGGAGTTAGCATGTCTCTCTCTTTCATCATCATCATCACGGTGGCTATGAGATGTTAACTACCTCGCCTGGTATACAGGAGGTCGTGGGCTCGATCCCGACCCTGATTATGCCTGCTGCTGTATATTTGGAGTTAGCGTGTCTCTATCATCATCACGGTGGCTATGAGATGTTAACTACCTCGCCTGATACACAGGAGGTCGTAGGTTCGATCCCGACCCTGATGATGCCTGCTGCTGTATATTTGGAGTCTGCGTGTCTCTCTCTATCATCATCATCACGGTGGCTAGGAGATGTTAACTACCTCGCCTGGTATACAGGATGTCGTGGGTTCGATCCCGACCCTGACGTCTGCTGCTGTATATTTGGAGTGTGGATGTGGCTATGAGATGTTAACTACCTCGCCTGGTATACAGGAGGTCGTGGGTTCGATCCCGACCCTGATGACGCCTGCTGCTTTATATTTGGAGTGTGGATGTGGCTAGGAGATGTTAATTACCTCGCCTGGTACGCAGGAGGTCGTGGGTTCGATCCCGACCCTGATGATGCCTGCTGCTGCTGCATATTTGGAGTTAGCATGTCTCTCTCTATCATCATCATCATGGTGGCTATGAGATGTTAACTACCTCGCTTGGTATACAGGAGGTCGTGGGTTCGATCCCGACCCTGATGACGCCTGCTGCTGTATATTTAGAGTTAGCGTGTCTCTCTCTATCATCATCGTCATAATCATCACGGTCGCTATGAGATTTTAACTACCTCGCCTGGTACACAGGAGGTCGTGGGTTCGATCCCGACCCTGATGTTGCCTGCTGCTGTATATTTGGAGTTTGCGTGTCTCTCTCTATCATCATCGTCACGGTGGCTATGAGAAGTTAACTACCTCGCCTGGTATACAGGAGGTCGTGGGTTCGATCCAAACCCTGATGACGCCTGCTGCTGTATATTTGGAGTGTTGATGTGGCTATGAGAAGTTAACTACCTCGCCTGGTATACAGGAGGTCGTGGGTTCGATCCAAACCCTGATGACGCCTGCTGCTGTATATTTGGAGTGTTGATGTGGCTATGAGATGTTAACTACCTTCGCTGGTCTACAGGAGGTCGTGGGTTCGATCCCGACCCTGATGACGCCTGCTGCTTTATATTTGGAGTTTGCGTGTCTCTCTCTTTCATCATCATGATCATCAAGGTGGCTATGAGATGTTAACTACCTCGCCTGGCATGCGGTAGGTCGTGGGTTCGATCCCGACTCTGATGATGCCTGCTGCTGCTGCTGTATATTTGGAGTTTACGTGTCTCTCTCTCTCTCTCCCCGTGGCGGCATGGATTTTTTTCCCTCCGGGTCCCCCACTTTTTCCTCCCCCACATTTCGAATCGTCGTCACACGCTCAGAGTGTTTGGCCGCTGCTTTAAATTGCGACGCGATGGAAAGCCGCCACTTGGTCGTGCTGACGTAACTTGTGACCGCCAGGCCACTCCTGAAGAGGAGCTATTCATCCGTAGCTCGGTGTGGGGGCCTTACCTGGTTAAAAACAATAAAAAACAGATATTCAGAATCCTTTTATTTAGACAGTAAAAGCTTGTGGATTGCGAGCAAGTTTTACCCTTTTAACTGGCACAAAAACTGACACCTTTGTTCAAGGCATCATGTTTGCAATAACCACAACACAAGCAGTCAAAATGCAAACAAAAAAGACAACTCTGATAATACTATGCACTGTCCTTGAATTTGATTGGTCCACACCCGAGACAGCTTTTCTTAGAGCCTAGTCTCCATTGGTGTTGGACCAGATGACGCCATAAGACTAGGCTCTAAGAAAAGCCGTCTCGGGTGTGGACCAATCAAATTCAAGGACAGTGCCAATATTATTATCAGAGTTGTCTTTTTTGTTTGCATTTTGACTGCTTGTGTTGTGGTTATTGCAAACATGATGCCTTGAACAAAGGTGTCAGTTTTTGTGCCAGTTAAAAGGGTAAAACCTATTCCTATATCTTGTTACTGGCAACGGAGGTCTCATAATGATTGCGAGCAACTTGGTCTGCGAGTGTTTTGCAAGACGAGCTAAACGTTTTAAATAAATATTAATTTGATAAACGTGCGAGAAGGGGGAGGGGGGGGTGTCTTGCAATACGAGTAGTAGTACGTATATTGCACACACACGGTGACCCATCTCCCGCACCCTACACACAACAAAAGACGGATTAACTCATCCCTGCACACACACAAGGACCCATCCCCCCCCTCCGCACCCCACCGTAAGTCCCCCCACATGGCCCCTCCCACACCCCCCCCCGCCCCACCTCAACCTGTATTTAAGCGCTAGGTTCCCAGAGCCTCGCAGCGATTTTGGCTGTGACTGGTCCCACCTGAAGGCGGAAGCTTGCGTTGCCTCCGAAACGTCGTATTTTAATTGTTTATTTTAATTCGTTTTACCTGCGTGACTTTGCCGAAATAAAACCAAAGAGTAGTACGTGTGCACGCTTTGTACTGCCGAGCGTCACGCGATCACAACTGACATACGAGTGCTTCGATCTACGAGTGCTTTGGATTACAAACACGTTTCCGGAACGAATTATGCTCGAAAATCCCGAGGTTTTACGCTGTACTTGCAAGCCAGGGGAATCCGATGAGCTACAGAGCTCTCGTTTGTTTTTCATAAATATATTCGGGGTGCTCGCTAAGAGCACTCGCGCCCCAGCAGTCTGCTCAAAGCGACACGGAGAATATTTGTCTCTGCCTGTATATTAGACGGAGGTAGCGGAGGAGCGGTGGCTCTCATAGTTCATCGGTACCGCGCTAGGGACCCGGCGACCTGAGTTCGATTCCTTGCCACAGCCGACATCGGCGGGCGGTGATATCCGAACCGTTCCTGGGTCTACCCTATGGCAACTAAGACGTGAACGAGTAGCACGTACGCGCTGGTGAGACAGGGTTTGGCCACACCACTGGGTTAGCACAACATCCCGACGCTAACAGCACCAACCGTTTGTTTTTCTTGATTTGAAGCTTTCGTGACTGCAGGAATCCATACTATTTGGTTCTTTCGGTAAAGTTGTCACGTAGGTATATATATATAAAAGTCACGTAGGTATATATATATTTTTTTATTTTATACCTACGTGACTTTACCAAAATAACGAAAGAGTAGGGAAGTCCCCATTTCATTGTTTCCGCCAGGGCCCATGCCAAACCGCTCTGCCCAGCACCGTCACTCGGCGTTATTACTCCAAGCGTGTTTGTCCGCCTCCAGAATAACAATGGGGATCTTCATTTAGACTGTGCGGAATCTGAAGAGCTGTAAAGCTCTTTTTTAAACAAATTGATTGGACGGGGGCGGCGGGGGGGCGGGCATTTAATGAATTCCGCCAGGGCCCTTACCAAACTACTCCGCTACGATCCCACTCTGCCCGGCACCGTCACTCTGCGCTATTTCTCCACTTGTTTGTCCCCCTTCGGTATAACAATGGGGAGTCTTCATTTAGCCTGCGGGGAATCCGATGAGCTCTGAAGCTCTTCACAGATGTCTTTTGGGGGTTGAGGGGGAGTGGTGGTGCTAAAGGGGGGGGGGGGGGGGGTTGGGGGCCCCTGCAGTCATTCAATAATTTGAGTGAATCGTTGTTTCCGTGTCACACGAGAGAGCAGGGAAGGGAACAACAGCGTGGCGTGTTGTTGTGGTGACCGAATCTCTGATGTCGCCGAATCTGCGCTGACCGAATCTGTGTTGCGGCTGCGTCTGCGGTGGTGTGCGCGACGGATTTGTCTCGAACGTAAATCCTCGTTGCTGAGAGTGAATCGGCGTGACAATGAATCTGTCATCGCGATTAAATCCGTTGCCACGGCGGAGACATCCGTTGCCACGGCTGAAGTCATCCGTTGCCACGGCTGAGACATCCGTTGCCACGGCTGAAGACATCCGGTGCCGCGGCTGAGACATCCGTTGCCGCGGCTGCGACATCCGGTGCCGCGGCTGAGACATCCGTTGCCGCGGCTGAGACATCCGTTGCCACGGCTGAGACATCCGTTGCCGCGGCTGAGACATCCGTTGCCACGTGTGAGACATCCGTTGCCGCGGCTGAGACATCCGTTGCCACGGCTGAGACATCCGTTGCCGCGGCTGAGACATCCGTTGCCACGGCTAGACATCCGTTGCCGCGGCTGAGACATCCGTTGCCGCGGCTGAGACATCCGTTGCCACGGCTGAGACATCCGTTGCCGCGGCTGAGACATCCGTTGCCACGGCTGAGACATCCGTTGCCACGGCTGAAGACATCCGTTGCCACGGCTGAGACATCCGTTGCCGCGGCTGAGACATCCGTTGCCGCGGCTGCGACATCCGTTGCCGCGGCTGAGACGTCCGTTGCCGCGGCTGAGACGTCCGTTGCCGCGGCTGAGACGTCCGTTGCCACGGCTGAGACGTCCGTTGCCGCGGCTGAGACGTCCGTTGCCGCGGCTGAGACATCCGTTGCCACGGCTGAGACGTCCGTTGCCGCGGCTGAGACATCCGTTGCCGCGGCTGAGACGTCCGTTGCCGCGGCTGAGACGTCCGTTGCCACGGCTGAGACGTCCGTTGCCACGGCTGAGACGTCCGTTGCCACGTGTGAGACATCCGTTGCCACGGCTGAGACGTCCGTTGCCGCGGCTGAGACGTCCGTTGCCACGGCTGAGACGTCCGTTGCCGCGGTTGAGACGTCCGTTGCCGCGGCTGAGACATCCGTTGCCGCGGCTGAGACATCCGTTGCCGCGGCTGAGACGTCCGTTGCCACGGCTGAGACGTCCGTTGCCACGTGTGAGACATCCGTTGCCACGGCTGAGACGTCCGTTGCCGCGGCTGAGACGTCCGTTGCCACGGCTGAGACGTCCGTTGCCACGGCTGAGACATCCGTTGCCGCGGCTGAGACATCCGTTGCCGCGGCTGAGACATCCGTTGCCACGGCTGAGACATCCGTTGCCACGGCTGAGACATCCGTTGCCGCGGCTGAGACATCCGTTGCCACTGGCTGAGACATCCGTTGCCACGGCTGAGACATCCGTTGCCACTGGCTGAGACATCCGTTGCCGCGGCTGAGACATCCGTTGCCACGTGTGAGACATCCGTTGCCGCGGCTGAGACATCCGTTGCCACGGCTGAGACATCCGTTGCCGCGGCTGCGACATCCGTTGCCGCGGCTGAGACGTCCGTTGCCACGGCTGAGACATCCGTTGCTGCGGCTGAGACGTCCGTTGCCGCGGCTGAGACGTCCGTTGCCACGGCTGAGACGTCCGTTGCCGCGGCTGAGACGTCCGTTGCCGCGGCTGAGACATCCGTTGCCACGGCTGAGACGTCCGTTGCCGCGGCTGAGACATCCGTTGCCGCGGCTGAGACGTCCGTTGCCGCGGCTGAGACGTCCGTTGCCACGGCTGAGACGTCCGTTGCCACGGCTGAGACGTCCGTTGCCACGTGTGAGACATCCGTTGCCACGGCTGAGACGTCCGTTGCCGCGGCTGAGACGTCCGTTGCCACGGCTGAGACGTCCGTTGCCGCGGTTGAGACGTCCGTTGCCGCGGCTGAGACATCCGTTGCCGCGGCTGAGACATCCGTTGCCGCGGCTGAGACGTCCGTTGCCACGGCTGAGACGTCCGTTGCCACGTGTGAGACATCCGTTGCCACGGCTGAGACGTCCGTTGCCGCGGCTGAGACGTCCGTTGCCACGGCTGAGACGTCCGTTGCCACGGCTGAGACATCCGTTGCCGCGGCTGAGACATCCGTTGCCGCGGCTGAGACATCCGTTGCCACGGCTGAGACATCCGTTGCCACGGCTGAGACATCCGTTGCCGCGGCTGAGACATCCGTTGCCACTGGCTGAGACATCCGTTGCCGCGGCCGAGACATCCGTTGCCGCGCCTGAGACATCCGTTACCACGGCTGAGACATCCGTTGCCGCGGCTGAGACATCCGTTGCCGCGGCTGAAGACATCCGTTGCCACGTGTGAGACATCCGTTGCCACGTGTGAGACATCCGTTGCCACGGCTGAGACATCCGTTGCCACGTGTGAGACATCCGTTGCCGCGGCTGAGACATCCGTTGCCGCGGCTGAGACATCCGTTGCCACGGCTGAGACAACCGTTGCCACTTGTGAGACATCCGTTGCCACGTGTGAGACATCCGTTGCCGCGGCTGAGACGTCCGTTGCCGCGGCTGAGACATCCGTTGCCACTTGTGAGACATCTGTTGCCACGTGTGAGACATCCGTTGCCACTTGTGAGACATCCGTTGCCACGTGTGAGACATCCGTTGCCACGGCTGAAGACGTCCGTTGCCGCGGCTGAGACGTCCGTTGCCACGGCCGTGAACGTGTGGCGCGTGAACGTGGCGAGTCCGCTCTCGGGCGTGAATCCGAGTTGGTGAGCGTGACACCCTGTGTCGCTGCGGGATCTCTTCACCTGCGTTGTTGCACACGTGAACACAGGCGCAGCTACCCCCCCCCCCCCCCCCCAAAATCGAAGATAAATTCCGACCACGGTGGAGCTCCGAGCGAGGAGGCGTAAGGCGGCGGCTGCCCTGTGGTGCGCCTCCTCGCTCCGCGGCGTTCATCCGCACACTGCCTTTCGCTCGCGCAGCGAACGCGAAAGATGTCCGCGCGTCGAATTTTCTTCCTTCTTTTACTCGTCGACACGATTTGTAGGGGGGGGGGGCAGGGAGGTGGGGGGCAGGGGGTCTCCCGCAACCCGGGGAAACTGTCGGTCCGTGTGCGTCGCCGCGGCGATCGAAGTTGAATCGGGTGTCCGCCACGAGCCTGCGGTTGCCATGTTGTGGTGCCGACCGAATCTCTGATGTCGCCGAATCTGCGCTGACCGAATCTGTGTTGCGGCTGCGTCTGCGGTGGTGTGCGCGACGGATTGTGCCTCGAACGCAAATCCCCGTTGCTGAGAGCGAATCGGCGCGACAATGGATCTGCCGTCGCGACTTGCCGTGCGTCAAAGCGAGGACGCGCTCGGTGATTTTCCACACGGGGGGGGCTCTTGTGCGTACGGTGATGGTGGCGGTGATGCTGGTGGTGATGCTGGTGGTGATGCTGGTGGTGATGCTGGCGGTGATGCTGGCGGTGATGCTGGCGGTGATGCTGGCGGTGATGCTGGCGGTGATGCTGGCGGTGATGCTGGCGGTGATGCTGGCGGTGATGCTGGCGGTGATGCTGGCGGTGATGCTGGCGGTGATGCTGGCGGTGATGCTGGCGGTGATGCTGGCGGTGATGCTGGTGGTGATGCTGGTCGTGATGCTGGCGGTGATGCTGGCGGTGATGCTGGCGGTGATGCTGGTGGTGATGCTGGCGGTGATGCTGGCGGTGATGCTGGCGGTGATGCTGGTGGTGATGCTGGTGGTGATGCTGGCGGTGATGCTGGCGCCGGCGGTGACGGGGAGCGCCAGCGCGACGAGCTCGATTCCGGCGACGATTTATCTGAACTGGTTCCGGGCCTCCCCTAGGTCGACTCGGCCTCAAAATGAGTAGCCGGCGCGGCGCGGCGTGGCGCGGCAGTAGGCGAGAGGCGACCGGGCGCGGTGCAGGCCATCCCGTGTGCCGGGCCTGCGTAGCCGCTGCTGGAACTTGCGAACAGCACTTTGCCCCCACAGTGTCAAGGCCATACGGGGGATCTTTGTCTTTGCGTGTTTGGGGAGCAGTGGCACAAGCGGGGTTGGCGCGTCGCGCTGCGAACACCGGCGACACACGTTCACGTTCCCGCTCAAGGCCACCAACACCATCGGTGACGGTTAACTTGAACCAGTGCTGGGTCTCGCCTAGGTCGAATCGGCCTCAAAAATGAGTACCTGGTGCGGTGTGCAGTAAGCGTTGCAGCTGGGGAGACAAAGGCGGCCGGGCGTGGTGCTGACCACCCACACCCTCGTGTGCCACAGTGCCGGCAGCCTTCATAGGCGCTGCTGCACGCTACTCACAGCACTTGCTCCTATAGTCTATTAAAGCTATATGGAGGATCTATGATTTTGCCTTTGTGTGCCATTGTGCCAGCCTTCATAAGCAGTGCTCGCAAACAGCACTTGCCCCTATAGTCTGTTAAGGATATATGGGGGATGTTTGTCTTTGTGGTGCTGGCCACCCACCCCCTCGTGTGCCACAGTGCCGGTAGCCTTCATAGGCGCTGCTGCTGCTGATACTCGCTACTAACAGCACTTTCCCCTACTGCCTGTTAGAGGCTACACGGGGGAGCTTTGTCTGTGTCTGTGTGTGTGTGAGGTGCTTGCTAACAGCACTTGCCCCTGCAGTCTGTTAGAGGCTACACGGGGGAGCTTTGTGTGTGAGGTGCTCGCTAAAAGCACTTGCCCCTACAGCCTGTTACAGCCTACACGGGGGATCTGTGTGTCTGTGTGTGAGGTGCTCGCTACTAACAGCACTTGCCCCTACAGCCTGTTACAGCCTACACGGGGGATCTTTGTCTGTGTCTGTGTGTGAGGTGCTCGCTACTAACAGCACTTGCCCCTACAGCCTGTTACAGCCTACACGGGGGATCTTTGTCTGTGTCTGTGTGTGAGGTGCTCGCTACTAACAGCACTTGCCCCTACAGCCTGTTACAGCCTACACGGGGGATCTTTGTCTGTGTCTGTGTGTGAGGTGCTTGCTACTAACAGCACTTGCCCCTACAGCCTGTTACAGCCTACATGGGGGATCTTTGTCTGTGTCTGTGTGTGAGGTGCTCGCTACTAACAGCACTTGCCCCTACAGCCTGTTAGAGGCTACACGGGGGATCTTTGTGTCTGTGTCTGTGTGTGAGGTGCTCGCTACTAACAGCACTTGCCCCTACAGCCTGTTACAGCCTACACGGGGGATCTTTGTGTCTGTGTGTGAGGTGCTCGCTACTAACAGGACTTGCCCCTACAGCCTGTTAAAGGCTACACGGGGGATCTTTGTGTCTGTGTCTGTGTGTGAGGTGCTCGCTGGGTCATGTAGCCCGCATGCCCAGCCACCGCATGCCGAAATAGCTTTTGTTTGGCCGGATTGAGGGGGCTGAGCGGGCGCGGCACGGGCTAGAGAAGAGATGGAGTGATGTGGTACAGGAGGACGTGGAGCTGAGTGGACTTGCCGATGACTGGTACCAGCGGTGTCAACAACGGCCTCTGTGGAGGAGGCTCGTGAAGGATGCTACTGGGCAGTTGGAGGCAGTCGCCCTCCAACAACAACGGAGGGCGGAGGAGCGACGCTCACAACAACGAGCGGAATGCCGGGTGGCTAAAGCACAGCAGGTTGGCACAGTAGGGGGCACAGGTGGTGCATCAGCCAGTCATCTCAGTCAGTCGACCCGTGGCACCTGGGTCTGCCCAGTGACCTCCTGCCAGCGGGCGTTCGACACTTCACGTGGCCTCACGGTGCACATAGCCTGGCACAAGCGTCGTGGTGACGTCACCGCCACTTAGTGGCGAATGGCGGTTGTTGTTGTTGTTGTTGGTGCTCGCTACTAACAGCACTTGCCCCTGCAGCCTGTTACAGCCTACACGGGGGATCTTTGTGTCTGTGTGTGAGGTGCTCGCTACTAACAGCACTTGCCCCTACAGCCTGTTACAGCCTACACGGGGGATCTTTGTCTGTGTCTGTGTGTGAGGTGCTCGCTACTAACAGCACTTGCCCCTACAGCCTGTTACAGCCTACACGGGGGATCTTTGTCTGTGTCTGTGTGTGAGGTGCTTGCTACTAACAGCACTTGCCCCTACAGCCTGTTACAGCCTACACGGGGGATCTTTGTCTGTGTCTGTGTGTGAGGTGCTCGCTACTAACAGCACTTGCCCCTACAGCCTGTTACAGCCTACACGGGGGATCTTTGTCTGTGTCTGTGTGTGAGGTGCTTGCTACTAACAGCACTTGCCCCTACAGCCTGTTACAGCCTACACGGGGGATCTTTGTCTGTGTCTGTGTGTGAGGTGCTCGCTACTAACAGCACTTGCCCCTATACAGCCTGTTACAGCCTACACGGGGGATCTTTGTCTGTGTCTGTGTGTGAGGTGCTCGCTACTAACAGCACTTGCCCCTACAGCCTGTTACAGCCTACATGGGGGATCTTTGTCTGTGTCTGTGTGTGAGGTGCTCGCTACTAACAGCACTTGCCCCTATACAGCCTGTTACAGCCTACACGGCGGCGGGGGGGGGATCTTTGTTTTCAACGGCGATGGCAATCCCAGCGTAGGCCCGATGTGCAGGATGAAATGAGCGGCAGGGCGCTGCCTCCTCCTCCTCCGCCGCCACGCAGCCACCGCACGCCACTTCGACGGCGATGCCGACGCCGCATCTGTTTTGTCGCAACAGAGAAGCCATCGCTGGGGTGTGGGTGTGCTTCTCCTGCTGCTGCTGCTGCTGCTGCTCTTCCTGCCGCTGCTGCCGCCCGTACGTTTGGGGCTTGGCCGTCACCGACGGGCGAGGGAGCGGCGTTCGATCGCTGGGTGCGCGAGGTCCTTGCCTGCTACACCACCCCCCCCCCTCTCTACGCCTCCCGCTATGTCTCTCCCTACTCTTCCCATCGCTCCCCCGCCATCCATCTTTCCGCGTCGTTAACTCTTCTCCCTCGCGACCCCCTGCGCCCTATATGCCTGGCTCCACCCGGCATGTGCCGAACGAATGCGCTGCTTGTAAGGTGGCGGACTCAATGACGTGCGCGCGCACGCACGCACGCACGCACACAAAGTGCTTCTTGCCACAAATGAACCACCGCTAACCTTGCTGCTTTGCCGATCTCGTCAAGGGGCTCTAAGCCGTCGCCGTCATCATCACGACCACTCCGGTCATCGTCCTCGCGGCGGCGGCTTTTGGCCGGCCATCGAAGACAGAAGGTGGCCATCATCTTTGTTGATCAAGCGCAGATACAACCTGCGTCAGGAGCAGTCGTGGAGTAGTAGTAGTGTGATACAACCTGCGTCGGGAGCAGTCGCGGAGTAGTAGTGTGTTGTCATCATCGTCATCATCGTCGTCATCATCGTCGTCGCTGTGACGTCTCCTTCTTGGTAGTCTGTGGATGGGGGCATGGCGTCACTGCGCCTTGTACTCACGGTCGGTTCTGGGTGACCACGGCCGCACACTGCACAGGTTTAGAATGTCCACGTGCAATGTTAAGACTATTGGCAATGTTAGTCTATGGGTAATGTTAGTCTATGGGTAATGTTAGTCTATGGGCAATGTTAGTCTATGGGCAATGTTAGACTATGGGCAATGTTAATCTATGGGCAATGTTAGTCTATGGGTAATGTTAGTCTATGGGCAATGTGAGTCTATGGGCAATGTTAGACTATGGGCAATATTAGTCTATGGGCAATGTTAGACTCTGGGGCAATGTTAGACTATGGGCAATGTTAGACTCCGAAGCAATGTTAGTCTATGGGCAATCGTGTTCTTTCGTACAGCTAATGTAGATGCAGAGCAACAGCTTACAATTTCACATTCGGGTGACCAAGCCCAGATAAACCTGCGTTAGCTCCAGTAGCGAAGTAGTTAGTGAGTGTATCATCGTCATAATCATCGTCGTCGCTGTGATGTCCTCCTTCTTCGTAATTTGTGGATGGGGGTGGGGTGGCAGCAACGCTTCGTTGCGCCTTGGATTGTGGCCTCTGTCCTGGATGACCACGGCCCCCCAGCTACTCCTGGAGAGTTTTTAATCTTCCATTTACGCATCGTCAGGTGTGTCCGCATCTACCGCTGCTGCCACGGTTTGTGCAGTGGATGATGCGGTTTAGGGGTGGACCATGAGCAGCTTCGCGGAAGATCAAAACCCAGAAATGCGGTGATGTTGCCGGAACCCCCCACACCGCTATGTTGCATCTCTGTGTGTGTGTGTGTGTGCGAGTTGAACTTCTTTCGCACCGTGCGTAGCCAACCGTGGCTTATCGGAGGTGCCGGGGGGGGACGGACAACAAACGAAACACAAAAAGCTGTTCGAAAGAAGTTAGTTTTGAATTTAGTATGGTGCAGTAGTGTACAGTGTAGTGTATTGTTGTGTATAGCGTAGTTTAGTCTATAGTAGCTTAGTGTAGTGTAAAGTATTGTAGTGTATAGAAGTGTAGTGTATAGTAGCGTAGTGTATAGTAGCGTAGCGTAGTGTATAGTAGCGTAGCGTAGTGTATAGTAGCGTAGTGTATAGTAGCGTAGTGTATAGTAGCGTAGTGTATAGTAGGGTAGTGTATAGTAGGGTAGTGTATAGTAGGGTAGCGTAGTGTATAGTAGCGTAGTGTATAGTAGCGTAGTCTATAGTAGCGTAGTGTATAGTAGCGTAGTGTATAGTAGGGTAGCGTAGTGTATAGTAGCGTAGTGTATAGTAGCGTAGTGTATAGTAGCGTAGTGTATAGTAGGGTAGTGTATAGTAGGGTAGTGTATAGTAGGGTAGTGTATAGTAGCGTAGTGTATAGTAGCGTAGTGTATAGTAGCGTAGTGTATAGTAGCGTAGTGTATAGTAGCGTAGTGTATAGTAGCGTAGTGTATAGTAGCGTAGTGTATAGTAGCGTAGTGTATAGTAGGGTAGTGTATAGTAGGGTAGCGTATAGTAGGGTAGCGTATAGTAGGGTAGCGTATAGTAGGGTAGCGTATAGTAGGGTAGCGTATAGTAGCGTAGCGTATAGTAGCGTAGCGTAGTGTATAGTAGCGTAGTGTATAGTAGCGTAGTGTATAGTAGCGTAGTGTATAGTAGCGTAGTGTATAGTAGCGTAGTGTATAGTAGCGTAGTGTATAGTAGCGTAGTGTATAGTAGCGTAGTGTATAGTAGGGTAGTGTATAGTAGGGTAGCGTAGTGTATAGTAGGGTAGTGTATAGTAGGGTAGCGTAGTGTATAGTAGCGTAGTGTATAGTAGCGTAGTGTATAGTAGCGTAGTGTATAGTAGGGTAGTGTATAGTAGGGTAGCGTAGTGTATAGTAGGGTAGCGTAGTGTATAGTAGCGTAGTGTATAGTAGCGTAGTGTATAGTAGGGTAGCGTAGTGTATAGTAGGGTAGCGTAGTGTATAGTGGGGTAGTGTATAGTGGGGTAGTGTATCGTAGCCTAGTGTGTAGTAGCGTAGTGTGTAGTGTAGTGTATAGTAGCGTAATATATAGTAGCGTAGAGTGGTGTGGTGTAGGGTAGCGTAGCGTATAGTGGCGTAGTGTATGGTAGCGTAGTGTATAGTAGGGTAGTGTATAGTAGCGTAGTGTGTAGTAGCGTAATGTGTAGTAGCGTAATGTGTAGTGTAGTGTATAGTAGTGTAGTGTATAGTAGCGTAATATATAGTAGTGTCGTGTGGTGTTTAGTAGCGTAGTATATAGTAGCGTAGTGTATAGTAGTGTAGTATATAGTAGATTAGCGTAGTATATAGTAGCGTAGTGTAGTGTATAGTAACGTAGAGTGTAGTTTATCGTAGTGTAGTGCCTTCACAGAGCCTTTGTCAAGGGGTGCCTCTGCGGATGTGTATACTTTAACTTAGCTATTTCAATGAGCCATTTCAATGCTAAATTATATGCTAATTCCTTTGTCAAGGCGCTTTGTTTCTTCTCACACAGCTTAAAGGTCGTGATCTGAGCGTGGCTTTTTTCACTCCAGCGCTGTTCTCCAGACAGTCTCGTCCCTTCACCTGATGAAGGCCGCTTGTGTTGTGGCCGAAACATCATGATTTTTGTTTTTTTATTTTTTACCTACGTGACTTTACCCAATAGAACCAAAGAGTAGAGCCCAATGTGTTCGCTTACTGACCATTCTTGCCCTGTTAACGATGGGCTGTTGTAGGCAAAGTAAATGTTAATTAATGCATCGATTATCCGCGTTTCTAATACTATTTTGTGTTTATGATGTTGTCAGCATCTTTACGTATTGTTTAAATATTGAAAAAGAACAATATCTGTAAAATTTTGATTTCGAGCTTTCGTGACTGCAGTGATTCACATTCTTGGTTCTTTCGGTAAAGTCACGTTGAAGGGAAACAATAAAATAATAATAATATATATAAAACAATAAAATTCTCACGACGTTTCGACTGTAATGAAAAACAGTCGAAACGTCGTGAGAATTGTATTGTTTTATATGCATTATTATTTGATTGTTTCCCTTCAACGTGACTTTACCGAAAGCACCAAGAATAACAATATCCGTTGCTTGAATGTTATCGTGAAATTGAGCCTTGTAACGTCCATTCCCCACGCTCGCTTAAGGACCAAATCGCTTTAACGGCCGGTTTCGTGGAACCAATCGCCGTAGTTTACGAGGAGGAGGAGGATGGGGAGGATGAGGAGGATGAGGAGGATGGGGAGGATGGGGAGGATGGGGAGGATGAGGAGGATGAGGAGGATGGGGAGGATGGGGATGATGGGGAGGATGGGGAGGATGAGGAGGATGAGGAGGATGAGGAGGATGGGGAGGATGGGGAGGATGAGGAGGATGGGGAGGATGGGGAGGATGGGGAGGATGAGGAGGATGGGGAGGATGGGGAGGATGAGGAGGATGAGGAGGATGGGGAGGATGAGGAGGATGGGGAGGATGGGGAGGATGAGGAGGATGGGGAGGATGGGGAGGATGGGGAGGATGGGGAGGATGGGGATGATGGGGATGATGGGGAGGATGAGGAGGATGGGGAGGATGAGGAGGATGAGGAGGATGGGGAGGATGGGGAGGATGAGGAGGATGGGGAGGATGGGGAGGATGGGGAGGATGAGGAGGATGGGGAGGATGGGGATGATGGGGATGATGGGGAGGATGGGGAGGATGAGGAGGATGGGGAGGATGGGGAGGATGGGGATGATGGGGAGGATGGGGAGGATGAGGAGGATGGGGAGGATGAGGAGGATGGGGAGGATGGGATTCCGCTGTGTTCTGATATCCCCTCCCCCTGGCCTGCCTCTCGGCCCTCTCCAGGGGGGGGGTCATGTCGGAGTCGCTGGCGCAAGACAACGGCTGGGGCGGGGGGGCGGCCGCAGGGGAGGGGGGCCCGGCCGTCGTGCCCCCCGAACGCTACGACGCCCACCGGGCCAAGACGGCCGCCAGCCTCGCCTGGCTCCTCGGCAAGGCGTACGGCGCAGGTGAGCGCGCCGGTTGCCGGCGTCGCCGCCGTCGCCGGCGGCAACGGCCGTAGTCGCCGCGGCGACGACACCGCCGCGCGACCGTCTCCGCGCTCGTCGCCGCGAGCAACCATTGTCCCTCCCCCTCCACCCCCCCCCCCCTCTCTCCACCCCCCCCCCCCTGCGCGTTCTCCGCAGACCACGTGCCTGAGGACCTGCGTGACCCCTTCTACACGGACCAGTACGAGCAGGAGCACATCAAGCCTCCCGTGACCCGCCTGCTGCTCACCGGCGAGCTCTACTCTCAGGTGTGCGGTGCTTTTAGCTTGGTGTCATCTCCCCCACACCCCCAGCACCCCCAGCACCAACACCACCAACACCACCACCACCCCCGCACCTCCAGTTTGGACGGAAGGCCACGTACGTACGGTGTGAAAGAAGTTCACACCGTACGTACGTACGTACGTACACACGCGCATGGACTCGCACGGAGCTCCGCGGGATCGCGCGGGGCTGTTCCGATTTTTTTCACGGTTGGCTATTTACGCACGGTGTGAGAGAAGCCTTCCGTGCGTACACGCGTGCATGGACTCGCACATCTCATCTCTCTCAACCCTCTCATCTCTCTCATCTCTCTCTCATATCTCTCTCATCTCTCTCTCATCTCTCTCATATCATCTCTCATCTCATCTCCCTCATCTCATCTCTCTCATCTATCTCTCATCTCTCTCTCATCTCTCTCTCATCTCTCTCTCATCTCTCTCTCATCTCTCTCTCAACTCTCTCAACTCTCTCATCTCTCTCTCTCTCATCTCTCTCTCTCAACTCTCTCATCTCTCTCTCATCTCTCTCACCTCTCTCTCACCTCTCTCTCTCTCTCTCTCATCTCTCTCGCCTCTCTCTCGCCTCTCTCTCAACTCTCTCTCATCTCTCTCTCACCTCTCTCTCTCATCTCTCTCGTCTCTCTCTCGCTTCTCTCTCAACTCTCTCTCATCTCTCTCAACTCTCTCACCTCTCTCTCCCTTCTCGCTCCTCTCCCTCTCCGCGTGGGATGCTGTCCGGGGCCGGCGCCCCGCGTAGGTTTGCCTGCTGGTGATGCGCGGGGGCGGCGGCGGAGGCGGCGGCGGCGACGGCGGCGACAGGGGCCCCTCCGCGTGTCCCGGCGGGGGTCACGGGGCCGTGGTGCGAGCCCTGGCCGACAAGGGCCTGCACGTGCTGGGCGGCGGCGCGGGCGAGACCCCCATCACGGAGGACGACCTCGCGCGCACGCCCATCGACATGGTGAGAGGCTGACGCGACGGCCGGGTTTTGTTCAACTTAAAACTTAATCATAGGGGTTTTTCCCCCTTTTTTTTTCTTGCAACAAAACTGAAACCTTTTTGACAAAGGGGATTCATGTTTACTGCATTAACCGCAATACCTGCAGTCAAAATGCAAACAAAATGCAAACAAAAAACACACTACGATTGTATATGTGGCATTGTCCTTGAAACTGATTGGTCCACATCAAAAGAAAGCCATCCCTTGGTGTGGACCAATCAGTTTCAAGGACAATGCATCATATATTATCATAGTACGTGTTTTTTCTTCTTTGGTTCTTTCGGTAAAGTCACGTAGAATGAGAATAAAATAATAAAATAAAACAATAAAATTCTCACGACGTTTCGGCCACAACCGCAAGCGGCCGTCTTCAGGTGAAAGGTACAGACCTGTCGGGACGACAGAGCTTCAGTGAACGATGTTAAGATTCGTAGCGAAGTGAGGCACCTTGACAAAGGGGTTTACATATGAAATAGCTGAGGGATTAGCTTGTGACTGGTCATTTTGACTGCAGGTATTGTGGTTAATGCAGTAAACATGAATCCCCTTGTCAAAAGGTTTCAGTTTTGTTGCCAGAAAAAAGTGGAAAAACCCTTTTATTATTACATTTTGGTACTGGCAAAGGAGGTCTAATGATGATGTAGATGCTCACCCCGAGCCCTCATTACTTTGATAGCGGCATTGTCTTTGAGCTGTGTGACGCCTTTTGGCGTCATCTGGTCGAGCACCAATTGGGTCGAGGCTCAAAAGAAAGCCGTCCCTTGGTGTGGACCAATCAGTTTCAAGGACAATGCCACGTATATATTATCATAGTGTGTCTTTTGTTTGCATTTTGACTGCAGGTATTGGTGCTTAATGCAGTAAACATGAATCCTTGTAAAAAAAAGTTTCAGTTATGTTGCCAGAAAAAAGGGGAAAAACCCCTATTATTGTTACATTTTGGTCTAGTGATGTAAAAACTTAAAACTCATTGTATTTTTTTTTGCCCTCCTGCCTTTATTTTTACACGGCTTCGCCCGAGACTTGGATTCTTGCCTTGTATTAATGGTAAAGTCACCACCACGTAGAATGAGAATAAAATAACAAATTGATCAAATAAAATAACGCAATAATATTCTCACGACGTTTCGGCCACAACACAAGCGGCCTTCATCCGGTTGAAGGGACTAAACTGTCTGGAGGACAGCGCTGGAGTGAAGACAGTCTCGTCCCTTCACCTGATGAAGGCCGCTTGTGTTGTGGCCGAAACGTCGTGAGAATATTATTATTATCGCGTTATTTTATTTTATCAATTTATTATTTTACATCTCATTCTACGTGGTGGTGGTGGTGACTTTACCGAAAGAACCAAAGAAGATGACGCCTTGCAGTCGCGAGAGCTTCAAATCGAAAATTAAATGAAGGCGGTCGTGAAACAGTAACGGGTTGATTGGCAGATTTTGTTATGCCGGGCCAGGAGGGTTGGGGGGGGGGGGGTGCAGGGGGAGAGGGGGGGGGGGCTGCTGGCGGGAACGGCGGCAAAGCATCTCACCGGCAGTGCCGGAGCCGGCACTGCCGGTGAGATGCTCTGCCACCAGTGGGGGGGGGGTTTATTTTATTTTATTTTGCTTTCTTTATTTCCTTTCCCCCCCTTTCTCTCTCGTCCTCTATTCCCCACGGAAGTGTCGCCGGGCTCCCGATACGAGTGCTCTTTGGTTCTGTGTTCATATTTATTGTGACGTCAACGCGCGGGCCCCCGCAACGACACGCGGAGAGGTTTCACGCGAGATACGTGAACGTGGAGGGAGAGCGTGGAGGGAGAGCGTGGAGGGGTATGCATGCCCTTAACCCTTTCACTTAACGGGTCTTTGTGGGTCTCTGTGGGTCTCTATGAGTGTGGGTGTCTGTGGGTCTCTACGAGTGTGGGTCTCTGTGGGTCTCTGAGTGTGGGTCTCTGTGGGTCTCTATGAGCGTGGGTCTCTGTGGGTCTCTATGAGTGTGGGTCTCTATGAGTGTGGGTTTATGTGGGTCTCTATGAGCGTGGGTCTCTGTGGGTCTCTATGAGTATGGGTCTCTGTGGGTCTCTATGAGTATGAATCTCTGTGGGTCTCTTTGAGTGTGGGTCTCTGTGGGTCTCTATGAGTGTGGGTCTCTGTGGGTCTCTATTAGCGTGGGTCTCTGCGGGTCTCTATGAGTATGGGTGTCTGTGGGTCTCTATGAGTGTGGGTCTCTGTGAGTATGGGTCTCTGTGGGTCTCTATGAGTATGGGTGTCTGTGGGTCTCCGTGAGTCTTGGCTGGTGCTATACATTTCTACGTGACGATGATGACAAGCCAATTCGTCGAGCTGCTACCATTTGCGATAGCCAGGGTGCACTTCTGAATAAAAAAAAACGCTCCACAGCATCTCAGTGGGGCCCTTACCTGGTAAAATAAAAGTCTAGTTTTAGCATGGGTCTCGATAAGTATGGGCCTCTGGGTCTCCACGAGTGTGGGTGTCTGTGGCTCTGTGGGTCTCTTATCATTATGGGTCTCTGAGTCTGTGGGTTTATGGGTCTCTACGAGTCTCGACCTGCGCCGTAAATTCCCGCGTGACGATGATGACGACGATGATGACGGTGATTTACATTGAGACCTCCTTTGCCAGTAACACGATATAGGAATAGGTTTTTACCCTTTTAACTGGCACAAAAACTGACACCTTTATTCAAGGCATCATGTTTGCAATGACCACAACACCAGCAGTCAAAATGCAAACAAAAAAGACAACTCTGATAATAATATTGGCACTGTCCTTGAATTTGATTGGTCCACACCCGAGACAGCTTTTCTTAGAGCCTAGTCTCCATTGTTGTTGGACCAGAAGACGCCAAAAGGCGTACAACTCAATAACTCTGATAGTGCGCTGTTTTTGAGTTGTATGCCTTTTGGCGTCTTCTGGTCCAACACCAATGGAGACTAGGCTCTAAGAAAAGCTGTCTCGGGTGTGGACCAATCAAATTCAATGACAGTGCCAATATTATTATCAGAGTTGTCTTTTTTGTTTGCATTTTGACTGCTTGTGTTGTGGTTATTGCAAACGTGATGCCTTGAATAAAGGTGTCAGTTTTTGTGCCAGTTAAAAGGGTAAAACCTATTCCTAGATGACGGTGATGACAAGCCAAACTTGATTTGAAGCTTTCGTGACTGCAGGAATTACTCTTTGGTTATTTCGGTAAAGTCACGTAGAGAATAAAATAAACTAAATAACAGAATTCGACGTTTCGATCGCAACACAAGCAACCGTCGTGAGGTGTGAATGCGAGCGCGGAGAGAGACGCATACAGAGAGACAAACACAGACACGGAGAGAGACACATAGAGAGAGACGCATACAGAGAGACAAACACAGACACGGAGAGAGACACACATAGAGAGAGACGCATACAGAGAGACAAACACAGACACGGAGAGAGACACACACAGAGAGAGACGCATACAGAGAGACAAACACAGACACGGAGAGAGACACATAGAGAGAGAGACGCATACAGAGAGACAAACACAGACACGGAGAGAGACACATACAGAGAGAGAGACGCATACAGAGAGACAAACACAGACACGGAGAGAGACGCATACAGAGAGACAAACACAGACACGGAGAGAGACACACACAGAGAGAGACGCATACAGAGAGACAAACACAGACACGGAGAGAGACACATACAGAGAGAGAGACGCATACAGAGAGACAAACACAGACACGGAGAGAGACACATACAGAGAGAGACGCATACAGAGAGACAAACACAGACACGGAGAGAGACACATACAGAGAGAGACGCATACAGAGAGACAAACACAGACACGGAGAGAGACACACAGAGAGAGACGCATACAGAGAGACAAACACAGACACGGAGAGAGACACACACAGAGAGAGACGCATACAGAGAGACAAACACAGACACGGAGAGAGACACATAGAGAGAGAGACACATACAGAGAGACACATACAGAGAGAGACGCATACAGAGAGACAAACACAGACACGGAGACACATACAGAGAGAGACATACATAGAGAGAGACAAACACAGACACGGAGAGAGACAAACAGAGAGAGACATACAGAGAGAGACACACATACACAGAGAGAGAGACACATATACAGAGAGAGAGAGACAAACATAGACACGGAGAGAGAGACATACTGAGAGAGACACATACAGAGAGACAAACACAGAGAGAGACACACACACAGAGAGACACATATACAGAGAGACAGAGAGAGAGAGAGACAAACACAGACACGGAGAGAGACACATACACACAGAGAGAGACACAGAGAGAGAAACAAACACAGACACGGAGAGAGACACATACACAGAGAGAGAGACACAGAGAGAGATAGAGAGACAGAGAGAGAGATAAACACAGACACGGAGAGAGACACATACACACAGAGAGAGACACAGAGAGAGAAACAAACACAGACACGGAGAGAGACACATACACAGAGAGAGAGACACAGAGAGACACACAGAGAGAGACAATAACAACAACCGCCATTCGCCACTAAGTGGCGGTGACGTCACCACGACGCTTGTGCCAGGCTATGTGCACCTTGAGGCCACGTGAAGTGTCGAACGCCCGCTGGCAGGAGGTCACGGGGCAGACCCAGGTGCCACGGGTCGACTGACTGAGATGACCGAGATTACTGGCTGATGCACCACCTGTGCCCCCTACTGTGCCAACCCGCTGTGCTTTAGCCACCCGGCGCTCCGCTCGTTGTTGTGATTACGTTCTAAGAATGTAATAAACCAGAGGCGATTGAGACCCCTTACACATATGTGTAACTCCATACCGTGTCAACCCATACGGTTAACCCCCGATTCTTGTACAGGGGAAATTGAGTTTTCTGGCCCAAACAGGCGTACAGCCGTTTCAATACCGGCAACAACAAAATTGGTGTCTATTTGTTTGTGTTTCTCACTTGTGATGGGATTTTGTGGGATGAACGTTGAGATTTATAAGGGGCACGGGGGGGGTGACGAATAAGGTCTGAATTGGTCCGTAATAAGTGTTGTACCTCATTCAACAACATTCATGTACTTTTTATACGCACTCTTACGTTTTAAAATAACACTCGTATAGTAATATAGTAGTATATAGTAATATAGTAGTTTATAGAAATATATAGTCGTGTATAGTAATATATAGTAGTGTATAGTAATATATAGTAGTATGTATAGTAATATATAGTAGTATGTATAGTAATATATAGTAGTATGTATAGTAATATATAGTAGTATGTATAGTAATATATAGTGGTATGTATAGTAATATATAGTAGTGTATAGTAATATATAGTGTGTATAGTAATATAGTAGTATATACAGTAATATAGTAGTATATAGTAGTGTATATTAATATAGTAGTATGTATAGTAATATAATAGTATGTATAGTAATATCGTAGTATGTATAGTAATATCGTAGTATGTATAGTAATATTGTAGTATGTATAGTAATATCGTAGTATGTATAGTAATATCGTAGTATGTATAGTAATATCGTAGTATGTATAGTAATATCGTAGTATGTATAGTAATATCGTAGTATGTATAGTAATATCGTAGTATGTATAGTAATATCGTAGTATGTATAGTAATATGGTAGTATGTACAGTAATATGGTAGTATGTACAGTAATATGGTAGTATGTATAGTAATATGGTAGTGTGTATAGTAATATAGTAGTGTGTATAGTAATATCGTAGTGTGTATAGGAATATCGTAGTATGTATAGTAATATCGTAGTGTGTATAGGAATATAGTAGTGTGTATAATAATATCGTAGTGTGTATAGGAATATCGTAGTATGTATAGTAATATCGTAGTATGTATAGTAATATCGTAGTAGTGTATAGTAATATCGTAGTAGTGTATAGTAATATCGTAGTAGTGTATAGTAATATCGTAGTAGTGTATAGTAATATCGTAGTATGTATAGTAATATAGTAGTTGTGTATAGTAATATCGTAGTAGTGTATAGTAATATCGTAGTAGTGTATAGTAATATCGTAGTAGTGTATAGTAATATCGTAGTAGTGTATAGTAATATCGTAGTAGTGTATAGTAATATCGTAGTATGTATATGAACATTCTATATCTACACTCGTCTAGGCGAACAACGGAACCGAACCACCACCACCACCCCCGCCGCATGCTCCGACACCTCGCTGTCGTTTAGAAACGGCTTGACGAAGCATCCGTGTGCCCGCCCGCCCGTGCCCGCAGGCGGCTCACCTGGCCCTGATGGACGCGCTGATGATGGCGGTGGCAGTGGAGATGATGAGCGTGGAGCGCGTGGTAGCGGCCGTGCAGCGCTTCTCCACGTTCTCCGCCTCGCAGGAGCTGCCCTACGGCCTTGAGGACGCCATGCTCTTCTGGATAAACAAGGTGAGCGTACGTGGTGGGTGTCGTGACGCACGCTCACCTGGGGGGTACGCGCTGGGGGGTACGCGCTGGGGGGTACGCGCTGGGGGGTACGCGCTGGGGGGTACGCGCTGGGGTACGCGGAGACGCGGCGGGCGGCAGCGTTTGGCGCGCCGCACGACAAACCATGAAGCGGAACTTTTTTCCCTTTTGCCAGTTAGGGCCGTCGCAAGCGATAGCAGCTCGACGCAGTGTCTCGTCGTCGTCGCCGTCGTCGTCGTCGCTTGGAAATTTATAGCGGCAGTCGAATGATCCGAAACGCTTGGCGCCGACTCTAAACGCGGAGGGGGAAAAACCGGAGGACCCGGAGAGAAAAATCCACTCCAAATATGCAGTGTGCTTCAAATGGTTTATTTTTTTTTATTAAACTTATATGGGACTAAATTTTGATTTAAAGCTTTCGTGACTGCAGTAATTCACATTCTTAGTTTTTTTTCGGTAAAGTCGTCACGTTGAAGAGAAACAACAAAATAAAAAATATATATATTTTATTATTTTGTTGTTTATATGGGACTGTAGTTTTTTTTTTATTGAAAAAGAACGTGATGATTCGCGCGTGCGCGCGTCAATTCACAGAGGCCCACGCTGCCGATCTCGTTGTTCTTGCGCGCAGGTGAACATGAAGATGCGCGAGATTGTGGAGGCCGAGTGGAAGCTGCGACAGAGGTCGGAGTCGCCTGCCCACCACAAGGTAACGTCGGCACGCCGGAAAAACGCGCTGTCCGTCGCCAACCACCGTGCGGGGTCGTCGGTACACCCGCAACACCCGGCGCCGCTGCTACCACCGTGCACCCGTCACTTCTTTGAGCGCTGTACGTAGGCCACCGTGCTAATGAGAGGTGCGGGTCGAAGGACGACAAGCGTAGCGCGAAGATTTTTAGCCAAACCACCAAGCGCGACCGGAGGCGCATTGCCACCACGATGAACCGGCCGTTACGTACCACCAACATCGTGACCAGGCCACAAGCATAACCACGGCACCAAAATCCCACCGCAGCAACCGTAACCACACCTCCACAAGCACTACGCTATACACTACACTATACACTACGCCACTATACACTACATTAAACACTGCACGGCTATACACTACGTGGCTATACACTACGTGGCTATACACTACGTGGCTATACACTACACGGCTATACACTACACTATACACTGCACTATACACTACACTAAACATTACACTATACACTACGCTATACACTACACCGCTATACACTAGACTATACACTACACTACTATGCACTACACTATACAGTACACTATACACTACACCGCTATACACTACATGGCTATACACTACACTATACACTACACTATACACTACACTACTATACACTACGCTACTATACACTACGCTACTATACACTACGCTACTATACACTACACTATACGCTACACTATACACTACACTACTATACACTACACTACTATACACTACACTACTATACACTACACTATACACTACACTATACACTACACTATACACTACGCCGCTATACACTACACGGCTATACACTATCTTCTTTGGTTCTTTCGGTAAAGTCACGTAGAATGAGAATAAAATAATAAAATAGCACAATAAAATTCTCACGACGTTTCGGCCACAACGCAAGTGGCCGTCTTCAGGTGAAAGTACACACAGTACACACACACACAGTACACACACACACAGTACACACAGTACACACACACAGTACACACACTGCACACAGTACACACACTGCACACAGTACACACACACAGTACACACACAGTACACACACACAGTACACACAGTACACACACAGTACACACAGTACACACAGTACACAGTACACACAGTACACACACACAGTACACACACGCAGTACACACACAGTACACGCAGTACACACACAGTACACACACACAGTACACACACAGTACACACACACAGTACACACAGTACACACACACAGTACACACAGTACACACACATACACACAGTATACACCCGCAGTACACAGAGTACACACAGTACACACACAGTACACACACAGTACACACACACACAGTACACGCACACACAGTACACGCACACACAGTACACACACACAGTCCACACACACACACAGTACACACACACAGTACACACACACAGTACACACACACAGTACATACACACAGTACATACACACAGTACATACACACAGTACATACACACAGTACATACACACAGTACACACACAGTACACACACAGTACACACACACAGTATACACACACAGTATACACACAGTACACACACTACACACACACAGTACACACACTACACACAGTACACACACACAGTAGACACAGTACACACACACACAGTAGACACAGTACACACACACACAGTACACACACACAGTACACACACACAGTACACACACACACAGTACACACACACACACAGTACACACAGTACACACACACAGTACACACACACACACAGTACACACACACAGTACACATACACACAGTACACACACACAGTACACACACACACAGTACACACACACACAGTACACACACACACAGTACACACACACAGTACACACACAGTACACACACAGTAGACACAGTAGACACAGTACACACACACAGTACACACAGTACACACACAGTACACACAGTACACACAGTGCACGCAGTGCACACACACAGTACACACACAGTACACACACACACAGTACACACACACACAGTACACACAGTGCACACAGTGCACACACACACAGTACACACAGTGCACACAGTGCACACAGTGCACACAGTGCACACAGTGCACACACACAGTGCACACACACAGTACACACACACACAGTACACACACACACACACAGTGCACACACACAGTACACACAGTACACACACACGGTATACACACACACGGTACACACACACACAGTACACACAGTACACACACACACAGTACACACACACACAGTACACACACACAGTACACACACACACAGTACACACAGTACACACACACAGTGCACACAGTACACACAGTACACACACACAGTACACACAGTACACACACACACAGTACACACGGTACACACAGTACACACAGTGCACACAGTGCACACACACACAGTACACACAGTGCACACAGTGCACACAGTGCACACAGTGCACACAGTGCACACACACAGTACACACACACACAGTACACACACACACACACAGTGCACACACACAGTACACACAGTACACACACACGGTATACACACACACGGTACACACACACACAGTACACACAGTACACACACACACAGTACACACACACAGTACACACACACACAGTACACACAGTACACACACACAGTGCACACAGTACACACAGTACACACACACAGTACACACAGTACACACACACACAGTACACACGGTACACACAGTACACACAGTACACACACACAGTACACACACGCACACAGTACACACACGCACACAGTACACACAGTACACACGGTACACACAGTACACACAGTACACACACACAGTACACACACGCACACAGTACACACAGTACACACACACAGTACACACACACAGTACACACACACAGTACACACACACAGTACACACAGTACACACACAGTACACACACTACACACAGTACACACAGTACACACACAGTACACACACACACAGTAGACACACACAGTACACACAGTACACACACAGTACACACACACAGTACACGCACACAGTACACACACGCACACAGTACACACGGTACACACAGTACACACAGTACACACACACAGTACACACACGCACACAGTACACACACGCACACAGTACACACAGTACACACGGTACACACAGTACACACAGTACACACACACAGTACACACACGCACACAGTACACACAGTACACACACACAGTACACACACACAGTACACACACACAGTACACACAGTACACACACAGTACACACAGTACACACAGTACACACACAGTACACACACACACAGTAGACACACACAGTACACACAGTACACACACAGTACACACACACAGTACACACACGCACACAGTACACACACGCACACAGTACACGCAGTACACACGGTACACACAGTACACACAGTACACACACACAGTACACACACGCACACAGTACACACAGTACACACACACAGTACACACACACAGTACACACACACAGTACACACACACAGTACACACAGTACACACACAGTACACACAGTACACACACTACACACAGTACACACAGTACACACACAGTACACACACACACAGTAGACACACACAGTACACACAGTACACACACAGTACACACACACAGTACACACACGCACACAGTACACACACAGTACACACACTACACACAGTACACACACAGTACACACACAGTACACACACACACAGTACACACACAGTACACACACACACAGTACACACACACACAGTACACACACAGTACACACAGTACACACACACACAGTACACACAGTACACACACACACAGTACACACAGTACACACACACACAGTACACACAGTACACACACACACAGTACACACAGTACACACACAGTACACACACAGTACACACAGTACACACACACACAGTACACACAGTACACACACACACAGTACACACAGTACACACACAGTACACACACAGTACACACACAGTACACACAGTACACACACACACAGTACACACACAGTACACAGTACACACACTACACACAGTACACACAGTACACACACAGTACACACAGTACACACAGTACACAGTACACACACAGTACACACACACACAGTACACACACACACAGTACACACACACAGTACACACACACAGTACACACACAGTACACACAGTACACACACACAGTACACACACACACAGTACACACAGTACACACAGTACACACACACTACACACACAGTACACACACACACACAGTACACACACACACACAGTACACACACACTACACACAGTACACACACACACAGTACACACACACACACAGTACACACACACTACACACAGTACACACACACTACACACAGTACACACACAGTACACACACAGTACACACACACACGGTACACACACACGGTACACACACACACGCACACACACACACAGTACACACAGTACACACACAGTACACACAGTAGACACAGTACACACACAGTACACACACAGTACACACACACAGTACACACACACAGTACACACAGTACACACACACACAGTACACACACACACACACTACACACAGTACACACACACTACACACAGTACACACACAGTACACACACAGTACACACACACACGGTACACACACACGGTACACACACACACACACGCACACACACACACAGTACACACACACACACACAGTACACACAGTACACACACACACAGTACACACAGTACACACACAGTACACACACACACACACAGTACACACGTACGTACACCGCATCTTTGCCGCACCGCGCCACCCTTTGCGCGGGGGTCACGCCACCGGCACCGCCACGGCCATGGCCGCCGCCCCCCCCCCTCCCCCCCTAACGCTTTTCTCTCCTCCTCCTCCTCCTCCTCCTCCGCCACCCTCGCCTTGCTCCGGCAGTCTCCCTCCAAGTGGTACTGGAAGCTGGTGCCAGTAAGTGCGGTGCTCGCGCCCCACGGAACCGACCCGACCCGACCGCTTCATCGCTTGCTCGCTCGCAGCTCCCGCCCATCCGCAGCCACCCCCCCCCGTCCATTCGTCCCCGTCGAGTCGGTGGCAGTCTCTCCCCTACCCCCGACACCACCCCCACCCCAGCCCTGGCCACCCGACCCCACAGCCCCCCCCTCCCTACGCCCGACAATTCCGATTGGCTCGGACCCTCCGCGAGGAGTTTCGGCGCGTGTGGAGACCCAGACTTCGATGGGGATGGGTCCCTACTGAGCTTTTTTTAGCTCTTTTTTTTTTCAGAAGCGTCTTTGGCCGCACGTGATAGCTCGGCGGAGCGGCTTGACATGTGGACATTCATAGAGAGACACCGCAAATGTACAGCGGCAGCAGCAGCAGCAGGCGTCGTCAGGGTCGGGATGGAACCCACGACCTCCTGTAGACCAGGCGAGGTCGTTAACATCTCCTGGGCACCGTGATGGTGATGAGAGAGACGCAGACTCCAAATATACAGCAGCAGCAGCAGCAGGCGTCGTCAGGGTCGGGATGGAACCCACGACCTCCTGTAGTCCAGGCGAGGTAGTTAACATCTCTTGGGCACTGTGATGATGATGATGAGAGAGGGACACAGACCTCATGTAGACCAGGCGAGGTAGTTAACATCTCCTAGCCACCGTGATGGTGATGAGAGAGAGACGCAGACTCCAAATATACAGCAGCAGCAGGCGTCGTCAGGGTCGGGATGGAACCCACGACCTCCTGTAGACCAGGCGAGGTAGTTAACATCTCCTGGGCACCGTGATGATGATGTTAGAGATACGTAAACTCCAAATATACAGCAGGCATCAGGGTCGGGATGGAACCCACGACCTCCTGTAGACCTGGCGAGGTAGTTAACATCTCCTGGGCACCGTGATGATGACGTTAGAGATACGTAAACTACAAATATTCAGCAGGCATCAGGGTCGGGATGGAACCCACGACCTCCTGCATACCGGGCGAGGGAGTCAACATCTCCCCGGCCCACCGCAGTTGAGGCGGGGAGCGCGGGAACGCACGCCGGGCAAAGTTTTAAAACACACGGTGGTGGATCACCAAGAGCAGTTTACATCGAGGCTCGTGTTTACTTTATTTATACCTGCACAGCTTCCAGATCGGGTGCATTACATACCCAATTCCTGACCACAATTCCTGCCTCAATTCGTGCCCAAATTCCTGCCTCAAAGTCCTGACCCCAATTCCTGACCCCAATTCCTGACCCCAATTCCTGACCCAAATTCCTGCCCCAATTCCTGCCCAAATTCCTGCCCCAAATTCCTGACCCAAATTCCTGCCTCAAATTCCTGACCCCAATTCCTGTCCCAAATTCCTGCCCCAAATTCCTGCCCCAAATTCCTGCCCCAAATTCCTGCCCCAAATTCCTGCCCCAAATTCCTGCCCCAAATTCCTGACCCCAAATTCCTGACCCAAATTCCTGCCCCAAATTCCTGACCCCAATTCCTGACCCAAATTCCTGACCCCAATTCCTGACCCCAATTCCTGAACCCAAATTCTTGACCCAAATTCCTGACCCAAATTCCTGACCCAAATTCCTGTCCCAAATTCCTGACCCCAATTCCTGCCCCAAATTCCTGACCCAAATTCCTGACCCAAATTCCTGACCCCAATTCCTGACCCCAATTCCTGACCCAAATTCCTGCCCCAATTCCTGCCCAAATTCCTGCCCCAAATTCCTGACCCAAATTCCTGCCTCAAATTCCTGACCCCAATTCCTGTCCCAAATTCCTGCCCCAAATTCCTGCCCCAAATTCCTGCCCCAAATTCCTGCCCCAAATTCCTGCCCCAAATTCCTGCCCCAAATTCCTGACCCCAAATTCCTGACCCAAATTCCTGCCCCAAATTCCTGACCCCAATTCCTGACCCCAATTCCTGACCCCAATTCCTGACCCCAATTCCTGACCCCAAATTCTTGACCCAAATTCCTGACCCAAATTCCTGACCCAAATTCCTGTCCCAAATTCCTGACCCCAATTCCTGCCCCAAATTCCTGACCCAAATTCCTGACCCAAATTCCTGACCCCAATTCCTGACCCAAATTCCTGACCCCAATTCCTGACCCCAATTCCTGACCCCAATTCCTGACCCCAATTCCTGACCCCAATTCCTGACCCCAATTCCTGCCCCAGATTTCTGCCCCAAATTCCTGCCCCAAATTCCTGACCCCAATTCCTGCCCCAAATTCCTGCCCCAAATTCCTGCCCCAAATTCCTGACCCCAAATTCCTGACCCCAATTCCTGACCCCAAATTCATGCCCCAAATTCATGCCCCATTTCTCACCCCAATTCCTGCCCCCACATTCTTGATTGTTGTTACATCATTTCCTATCGCCAAAGGGAGACAGGTGCAGCCCAGCAGTTGCCTTCCCTGTGGCCACTGCCAGGGGATAAAAGGAGCCCTCCCACTCAGTGAATCCGATTGTCAGATTACAGTCTGAGCGTCAATTATCCGGCGGCCTCCCAACATTGTCCGGCGGTCCCGGGCCGATGCGGGCGAAAGCCAGACACACGCGGGCACACGCGGGCACACGCGGGCAACGCGTGCACACACAGACACGCAGGCACACGCAGACACACGCGGGCACGCGTGCACACACAGACACGTGGACACGCGTGCACATGCGTGCACACGCGCGAGACGCGTCAACAGCGTGCGCACACGCCAGCGAAACCCCCGCCAGCGAAACCCCCGCCAGCGAAACCCCCGCCAGCGAAACCCCCGCCAGCGAAACCCTCGCCAGCGAAACCCCCGCCAGCGAAACCCCCGCCAGCGAAACCCCCGCCAGCGAAACCCCCGCCAGCGAAACCCCCGCCAGCGAAACCCCCGCCAGCGAAACCCCCGCCAGCGAAACCCCCGCCAGCGAAACCCCCGCCAGCGAAACCCCCGCCAGCGAAACCCCCGCCAGCGAAACCCCCGCCAGCGAAACCCCCGCCAGCGAAACCCCCGCCAGCGAAACCCCCGCCAGCGAAACCCCCGCCAGCGAAACCCCCGCCAGCGAAACCCCCGCCAGCGAAACCCCCGCCAGCGAAACCCCCGCCAGCGAAACCCTCGCCAGCGAAACCCCCGCCAGCGAAACCCCCGCCAGCGAAACCCCCGCCAGCGAAACCCCCGCCAGCGAAACCCCCGCCAGCGAAACCCCCGCCAGCGAAACCCCCGCCAGCGAAACCCTCGCCAGCGAAACCCCCGCCAGCGAAACCCCCGCCAGCGAAACCCCCGCCAGCGAAACCCCCGCCAGCGAAACCCCCGCCAGCGAAACCCCCGCCAGCGAAACCCTCGCCAGCGAAACCCCCGCCAGCGAAACCCCCGCCAGCGAAACCCCCGCCAGCGAAACCCTCGCCAGCGAAACCCTCGCCAGCGAAACCCCCGCCAGCGAAACCCCCGCCAGCGAAACCCCCGCCATGAGCAGGGTCTCAAGCCCAGCGATGGCCGTCCCCGCGCTACCTCCCACTGCGCATCCCCGTCGAATCGCAGCCCTCGCCCCCTCGCTCGCTCGCCCCCTCGCTCGCTCGGTAAACTCCACCTGGGCGCGCGAACTCCGCCGGGGCGGTCGTGCGGCACGGCACGACACGGCCGGCACGGCCGGCACGGCCGGCACGGTCGGCGCGGCACGACCAAGTGCTGCTCGCCGCGAGGCGAGTTCCACTGACTGGTGGCACGGGGTGGCGGGGGGGGGTGGTTTGTGCGGTCAGGGACTGGCGGCAGCGGTTTTGGAAATCCCCTTTTCACTCACTCCCTCGGCATCTGTGTTTCGCCCCCACACGCTGGTGCTGCTGCTGCTGCTGCGCTTGCCCGGCTCCTCTTACCCCGCCCCCCACCCCCCCCCCCCACTTTCACCACGTCAACGTGTTTTTGGCGCGTGTGCGTGTAGGCCGGGCACAAGCGCCACGGCGACGTCACCGCCACTTAGTGGCGAACGGCGGTTGCTGTCGCTGCGTGCGTGTTCAACGGCCCTCGAGTTGTCGCGTGCGCCGATCGCTGACGTGCTTGCGTGTGTGCGTGCGTGTGTGTGTGTGCGTGCGTGCGTGCGTGCGTGTGTGCGTGCGTGCGTGTGTGTGTGCGTGCGTGTGTGTGTGCGTGTGTGTGTGTGCGCGTGCCCAGCAGGTGCGCTACCGACGCGACGGGCCGCGCCAGCTGCCGTTCTTCCCGCAGCTGGAGTCGCTGCTGGCCGGGCTGTCCGACGGTGCCGCGCTGGCGGGCCTGCTGCACTACTACTGCCCCTCCCTGCTGCACTTGCAAGGTTGTGCGCGTTGAAACGGTGGCCGAGGAGACGTTAATTACCTTTGCTCCGGTATGCGGGAGGTCGTGGGTTCGAACCCGACCCTGGCGGTGCCTGCTGCTGTATATATTGAGTTTGCACGCTTTCTCTCTCTCCGTCTCTCTCGCTCATGATCACAGTTGCGAGATGTTAACTACCGCGTCCGGTACGCAGGTGGTCGTGGTTTATGATCCCGACCCCCGATGCCTGCTGTATATTTGCAGTTTGCGCGTCTCTCTGTCTCTCTCTCTGTCCGCGTGGTCGCGTGAATTTTTCTCCGGTTTTTCCCTGCCACATTTACGATCAACGTTACGCGTTCCGAGTATTTGCCCCCGTGGTGCTGGCCACCCCACCCCCACCACAGTGCCGGCCTTCATCGGTGCCGTTCACTGACAGCACTTGCCCCGACGGTCTGTCAGTCTGGTTAGGGTTATACGGGGAGCCTTTGCCTTTGTGGTGCTGGCCACCCACCCCCCTCATTGCGCCACAGCGCCGGCCTCCGGCGTTGCCGCTCGCTTCACGGCACTTGCCCCCCGACGGTCTGTCAAGGCTACGCGGGGCGGATGGCGTGCGTGCATGCACCTCTAGTGGGCCGCGCGTGGGCCTCTTGTTAACAGACGCTCCCGCTAACAGCCACGAGCCCCAACATCCCGTGTAGGCCACACCAGGGCGGCGGTGGGGGGTGGGGTGCAGCGGGTATTTGTCGGTGCCCATCACAACGCCGGTGGGCACGTGGAAGGAGGAACGGTGGGGGGGGGGGTGGGTGGGTGACTGACGCGCGACGCTCTTGCCGTTGGCTCAGACGCGTACCTGCGGGAGACGATGTCCGTGGCCGACAGCCTGCACAACCTGAGCGCCGTGCGGGCCCTGGCGATGGTGCACCTGGGCCACTGCTTCTACCTCACCCTGGAGGACGTGCTGTACGCGCCCGCCTGCCTCAAGGTGCCCTCTGCGCCGCCACAGCCTGCCCCGCGTGGCAGTGCGCGGTGCGGTGCATTGTGGGGTGCGGTGCAGCTTGCAGTGAACGGTCGTAGAATGCGCGTATGTTGAACGTCTTCTTTCGCACTGTACGCGGCCAACCCGCGCTAATCGGAAGTTGCGGGGGAAGGACGACGCACTAAACGTGGGCGGCAGTTTTCAAGAAATTCGTTTTCGAATTAGTATCGTGGTGTAGCGTATAGTAATGTGGTGTACGTTGTAGTGTGCAGGACTCCTCTACTTACGAACATAAGTTCAACCGTCATGCAATAGATGGCGGTGGTGGCATCTACATCTGCAGGACGCAAAGAACCAGTGGCATCTACATCTGCAGGACGCAAAGAACCAGTGGCATCTACATCTGCAGAACGTGAAGAACCAGTGGCATCTACATCTACAGAAGGTGAACAATCAGTGGCATCTACATCTACAGAACGTGAAGAACCAGTGGCATCTACATCTGCAGAACGTGAAGAACTAGTGGCATCTACATCTGCAGAATGTGAAGAACCAGTGGCATCTACATCTACATAACGTGAAGAACCAGTGGCATCTACATCTGCAGAACGTGAAGAACCAGTGGCATCTACATCTGCAGAACGTGAAGAACCAGTGGCATCTACATCTGCAGGATGCGAAGAACCAGTGGCATCTACATCTGCAGAACGTGAAGAACCAGTGGCATCTACATCTACAGAACGTGAAGAACCAGTGGCATCTATATCTGCAGAACGTGAAGAACCAGTGGCATCTACATCTGCAGAACGTTAAGACCCAGTGACATCTACATCTGCAGAACGTGAAGAACCAGTGACCTCTACATCTACAGAACGTGAAGAACCAGTGGCATCTAGATTTGTAGAACGTGAAGAACCAGTGGCATCTACATCTACAGAACGTGAAGAACCAGTGGCATCTACATCTGCAGAACGTGAAGAAGCAGTGGCATCTACATCTGCAGAACGTGAAGAACTAGTGGCATCTACATCTGCAGAACGTGAAGAACCAGTGGCATCTACATCTGCAGAACATGAAGAACCAGTGGCATCTACAGAACGTGAAGAACCAGTGGCATCTACATCTGCAGAACGTGAAGAACCAGTGGCATCTACATCTGCAGAACGTGAAGAACCAGTGGCATCTACATCTGCAGGACGCTAGGAACCAGTGGCATCTACATCTGCAGAACGTGAAGAACCAGTGGCATCTACATCTGCAGGATGTGAAGAACCAGTGGCATCTACATCTACAGAACGTGAAGAACCAGTGGCATCTACATCTGCAGAACGTGAAGAACCAGTGGCATCTACATCTGCAGAACGTAAAGACCCAGTGACATCTACATCTGCAGAACGTGAAGAACCAGTGACCTCTACATCTACAGAACGTGAAGAACCAGTGGCATCTAGATTTGTAGAACGTCAAGAACCAGTGGCATCTACATCTACAGAACGTGAAGAACCAGTGGCATCTACATCTGCAGAACGTGAAGAACTAGTGGCATCTACATCTGCAGAATGTGAAGAACCAGTGGCATCTACATCTACAGAACGTGAAGAACCAGTGACATCTACATCTGCAGAACGTGAAGAACCAGTGGCATCTACATCTGCAGAACGTGAAGAACCAGTGGCATCTACATCTGCAGGATGCGAAGAACCAGTGGCTTCTACATCTGCAGAACGTGAAGAACCAGTGGCATCTACATCTACAGAACGTGAAGAACCAGTGGCATCTATATCTGCAGAACGTGAAGAACCAGTGGCATCTACATCTGCAGAACGTAAAGACCCAGTGACATCTACATCTGCAGAACGTGAAGAACCAGTGATCTCTACATCTACAGAACGTGAAGAACCAGTGGCATCTCGATTTGTAGAATGTGAAGAACCAGTGGCATCTACATCTACAGAACGTGAAGAACCAGTGGCATCTACATCTGCAGAACGTGAAGAACGAGTGGCATCTACATCTGCAGAACGTGAAGAACCAGTGGCATCTACATCTGCAGAACATGAAGAACCAGTGGCATCTACATCTGCAGGACGTGAAGAACCAGTGGCATCTACATCTGCAGGACGCGAAGAACCAGTGGCATCTACATCTGCAGAACGCGAAGAACCAGTGGCATCTACATCTGCAGAACACAAAGAACCAGTGGCATCTACATCTGCAGAACGCGAAGAACCAGTGGCATCTACATCTGCAGAACGCAAAGAACCAGTGGCATCTACATCTGCAGAATGTGAAGAACCATTGGCATCAACATCCGCAGAACGTGAAGAACCAGTGGCATCTACATCCGCAGAACGTGAATAACCAGTGGCATCTACATCCGCAGAACGTGAAGACCCAGTGGCATCTACATCTGCAGAACGTGAAGAACCAGTGGCATCTACATCTGCAGAACGTGAAGAACCAGTGGCATCTACATCTGCAGAACGTGAAGAACCAGTGGCATCTACATCTGCAGAACGCAAAGAACCAGTGGCATCAACATCTGCAGAACGTGAAGAACCAGTGGCATCTACATCCGCAGAACGTGAATAACCAGTGGCATCTACATCCGCAGAACGTGAAGACCCAGTGGCATCTACATCTGCAGAACGTGAAGAACCAGTGGCATCTACATCTGCAGAACGTGAAGAACCAGTGGCATCTACATCCGCAGAACGTGAAGACCCAGTGGCATCTACATCTGCAGAACGTGAAGAACCAGTGGCATCTACATCTGCAGAACGTGAAGAACCAGTGGCATCTACATCTGCAGAACGTGAAGAACCAGTGACCTCTCCATCTACAGAATGTGAAGAACCAGTGGCATCTACATCTGCAGAACGTGAAGAACCAGTGGCATCTACATCTGCAGAACGTGAAGAACCAGTGACCTCTACATCTGCAGAACATGAAGAACCCAGTAGCATCTACACCTGCAGAACGTGAAGAACCAGTGGCATCTACATCTGCAGAACGTGAAGAACCAGTGACCTCTACATCTGCAGAACATGAAGAACCCAGTAGCATCTACACCTGCAGAACGTGAAGAACCAGTGGCATCTACATCTGCAGAATCTGAAGAACCGGTGGCATCTACATCTGCAGAACGTGAAGAACCAGTGGTATCTACATCTGCAGAACGTGAAGAACCAGTGACCTTTACATCTCCCGAACGTGAAGAACCAGTGGCATCTACATCTGCAGAACGTGAAGAACCAGTGGTATCTACATCTGCAGAACGTGAAGAACCAGTGACCTTTACATCTCCCGAACGTGAAGAACCAGTGGTATCTACATCTGCAGAACGTGAAGAACCAGTGACCTTTACATCTCCCGAACGTGAAGAACCAGTGGCATCTACATCTGCAGAACGTGAAGAACCAGTAGCATCTACATCTGCAAAACGTGAAGAACCAGTGGCATCTTCATCTGCTGGAGAATTTGCAACTTTTAAAGCCATTCCCCGTGTTTAGTGTACACGCCGTACAACACGTTTGGAATTGATAGGAGTAAAGTTGGACTTACAAACGGACCTCTGGAACGTAACTCGTCAGTAAGTAGAATAGTCCCTATATAGTAGTGAATTGTGTAGTGGTGTAGCGTGTGGGTGTATTGACGTGTAGTGTCGCGCGTAGTGTATTGTAGTGTATAGTGTTGTGTGTGGTGTAGAACGTACATAAGTTGAACTTCTTCTTTCGCACCGTACGTAGCCAACTGCGCCAATCGTTGGTGCTATACTTGTAACCTTTTTGTCTTTGTGTATAGGCGCAGCCAGTGATGGTGTGTTGCCTGCGCGTGTGCGCGTGTGTGCGCGTGTGCGTATGTGTGTGTGGGGAGCGGTAGTGTAGCGGTTAGCGCTACGCTGCGCTATGAACCTGGCGACCCGGGTTCGATTCCCGCTCACGGCCAACACCAGTGACGATTATCTGAACCTGTCCTGGGCCTGCCCTAGGTCCACTCGGCCTCAAATGTGTACCTGATGCCGTGTGTAGTGAACATCGCCACTGGGGGAGACAAAGGCGGCCTGGCGTGGTGCTGGCCACCCGCCCCCTCGTGCGCCGTAGCTGCTCGCTGACAGCACTTGCCCCTGCAGTCTGTCAAGGCTTCACGGGGGATCTTTGTCTTTGCGCGTGTGTGTGTGTGTGTGCCCGCACTTGTGCAGCACAACGTGATGGTGCTGGTGGCCGAGCTCTTCTGGTGGGTTGAGGTGGTGCAGCCGGACTTCGTGCAGCCACGAGTTGCACCTCCACTGCCCACCGACGGTAGTGCACCGCACCACGTCGCTCAGCGCCATCCCCTCCCTCGTTCACAACCACAACCACGCCGCTCTCATCTCGCTCTCCCGTCTCACTCTCCCCTCTCTCTCTCTCCCATCTTTCCCATCTCTCTCTCACATCTCACTCTCTCATCTCTCTCTCTCTCATCTCACTCTCCAATCTCTCTGTCCCATCTCACTCTCCTATCTCACTCTCCCCTCTCACTCTCTCCCATCTCACTCTCCCCTCTCTCTCTCATCTCCCTCTCTCATCTCACTCTCCCCTCTCACTCTCCCATCTTTCCCAGCTCACTCTCCCATCTCCCATCTCTATCTCCCATCTCACTCTCCCATCTCCAATCTCCCATCTCTCTCATCTCCCTCTCTCATCTCACTCTCCCATCTCTCTCTCCCATCTCTCTCTCCCATCTCTCTCTCCATCTCCACTCTCCCATCTCACTCTCCCATCTCCACTCTCCCATCTCACTCTCCCATCTCCACTCTCCCATCTCACTCTCCCATCTCTCTCTCCCATCTCTCTCTCCCATCTCTCTCTCCCATCTCTCTCTCCCATCTCACTCTCCCATCTCTCTCTCCCATCTCTCTCTCCCATCTCCTCTCTCTCATCTCACTCTCCCATCTCCTCTCTCCCATCTCTCTCCCCCATCTCTCTCTCCCATCTCTCTCTCCCATCTCTCTCCCATCTCTCTCTCCCATCTCTCTCTCCCATCTCTCTCTCCCATCTCTCTCTCCCATCTCTCTCCCATCTCTCTCTCTCCCATCTCTCTCTCTCTCCCTTCTCTCTCTCTCCCATCTCTCTCTCTCTCTCCCATCTCTCTCTCTCTCCCATCTCTCTCTCCCATCTCTCTCTCTCTCCCATCTCTCTCACTCTCCCATCTCTCTCTCCCATCTCACTCTCCCATCTCACTCTCCCATCTCTCTCTCCCATCTCTCTCTCCCATCTCTCTCTCCCATCTCTCTCTCTCCCATCTCCTCTCTCCCATCTCACTCTCCCATCTCTCTCTCCCAACTCTCTCTCCCATCTCACTTTCCCATCTCGCTCTCACATGCGCATCCCCTCTGATGCTGAGCTGTCCTCGGTTCTCCACGATCAGAATCAGATATTTCCATGTTTACTTTACCAGGTAAGGGCCCCCCACTGAGCGACTGTGTAGCTTTTTGTAAGAAGCGACTTGGGCCATCATAAAAATGACAGCAGCTAAAGCAAGTGGGCTTGATTATCATCATCGTCACTTGCAAATTTACATCGGCGAAAAATACTCTGAGCTCGTGACGTCGATTCTACGTGTGGGAGGGATAAACCGGAAGGGCTCTGAAGGAAAAAATAATAAATCCACGCGACCACGGGGAGAGAAACACGCAAACTCCAAATGTAACTAACTTTTTATTTGACCAGGTAAGGGTCCAAACTTAGCTATACAGAAGTGGCTTATCAGCATTGTCATCATCATCGTCATCGCGTGGAAATTTATAGCAGTCAAATTCTCCCAAACGTATGATTCTACAGACTCGTAGACACCCATACACCCACAGGGACCCATACTCATCGAGGCTCGCGCTTATCACTGAACTTTTTATTTTACCAGTAAAAAGTAAATAGTCTGATTCTGACAGTGGCGAGGATGGTGCAGTCGAAGGTGCTGTTTGTTCATTGCGATGGTGGCGATGGTGATGGTGGTGATGGTGATGACAACAGTGATGTTAGTGGTGCGGATGACGGTGATGTTGATCGTGCTGTTTGTTCGTCGCGATGATGATGGTGATGACAACAGTGATGTTAGTGGTGCGGATGATGGTGGTGTTGATGGTGCCGTTTGTTCATTGCGATGGTGGTGATGATGGTGGTGTTGATGGTGCCGTTCATTGCGATGGTGGCGATGGTGGTGGTGATGATGGTGATGACAACAGTGATGTTAGTGGTGTGGATGATGGTGGTGTTGATGGTGCCGTTTGTTCATTGCGATGGTGGCGATGGTTGCGGTTGTGATGATGACAGTGATGATGACAGTGATGATGACAGTGATGATGACAGTGATGATGACAGTGATATTACTGGTGCGGATGACGGTGGTGTTGATGTTGCTGTTCGATGGCGGCGATGGTGATGATGATGATGATGACGATGACGGTGGTGTTGTTAGTGGTGCGGACGGTGCAGTCGATTGGTGCCGTTCATTGAGATGGCGGTGGCGTGGCGATGATGACGACGACGGCGGCGGCGGCGGCATTAGCGGCGCGGGCGGTGCCGCCGACGGAGCCGCTGGCGCCGATTTCGACGGCGTCTCAAGGCGTCGGTTCCGCCGACGGTGGCGATGGTGGCGACGCGAAGCGGTTTTGTTTTCTTGGCGATGCCGTGAACCGGTCCCCCCCCCCCCCCACCTCCGCCCCTTCACCAGCGAGGAGCACAACCCCCAAGCTGATGCGTCCCCACGTGCCCATCTCCAACGCCACAAAGCGGAGCTTCCGTGCTCCCAGCAGCCCCCGAGCCTCGGCCCACATCTCCCACAGCAACCCCGACATCAGGTTGGGACGTGCGTTTCGTCGATCCCGGACGACGATTTCGGAGGGCAGCGTGTTGGCCCCCCCCCCACCCTCCCCCTCGCCCCCCCCCTCCACCCCCCACCCCCCCCTACCCCCCACCCCCCACCCCGGCCGCGGCCTCGTCATGGTCGGAAGGGCCAAGAGCGTTCCCGACGGCCGCGCTGGCGCGCCCCGAAAGCGCCGCGTGATGGCGGTGACCCACCACCGTCTCTTGTTCGACGGTTCGTCAAAAGTCGCGGCTGCTGGTGGTGCTGGTGGTGCTGGTGGTGGTGCTGGTGGTGGTGGTGCTGGTGGTGGTGGTGCTGGTGGTGGTGCTGGTGGTGGTGCTGGTGGTGGTACTGGTAGTGCTGGTTGTGGTGGTGCTGGTAGTGGTGGTGCTGCTGGTGGTGCTTGTGGTGGTATTGGTAGTGTTGGTAGTGGTGGTGCTGGTAGTGGTGGTGCTGGTGCTGGTGGTGGTGGTGCTGGTGGTGGTGCTGTTGGTGCTGGTGGTGCTGGTGCTGGTAGTGGTGGTGCTGCTGGTGGTGCTGGTACTGCTGGTGTTGGTGGTGCTTGTGGTTGTACTGGTAGTGCTGTTAGTGGTGGTGGTGGTGGTGGTGTTGGTGGTGGTGGTGCTGGTGGTGGTACTGGTGGTGCTGCTGGTGGTGCTGGTACTGCTGGTACTGCTGGTGTTGGTGGTGCTTGTGGTTGTACTGGTAGTGCTGGTGGTGGTGGTAGTGCTGGTGATGGTGCTGGTGGTGGTGCTGGTGGTGGTGCTGGTGGTGGGGCTGCTGGTGGTGGTTGTGCTGGTATTGGTGCTGGTGGTGGGGCTGGTACTACTGGTGGTGGGGCTGCTGCTGGTGGTGGTGGTGGTGCTGGTGGTGCTGCTGGTTGTGCTGGTCCTGGTGGTGCTGTTGCTCCCGTTGCCGCCGCCGCTGCTGCTGCGAGGTCGATCGCCGCAAGTTTGCCGTGGTGACGATGGTTGACGCATCGGCACCACCACCACCGCCACCGCCACCACCACCACCACCGCCACCACCACCACCGCCGTTGTCTTCGTGTGTCGCACCCTCAGCAAGGGCGGCGGCGGCGGCGGCGCCGGCGCCTCGTCGGGTCCCAGCCCGTCCCACCCGCTGCTGCCTCTCCGGCCGCGACAGCAGAGGCTGCCCGTGCAGGGCACCACGGGAGACGCTCCCGGTAACCCGCCCTCGCCTCGCACACACCGGGGGGCGGCGATGTGTGTCGGCGTTCGAGTCGCCGCCACCTCGGCCGGCCGCACTCGTAACGAATCGGCACGTTTTTGGTCACGTGACGCGGCCTCTAAGCCGGGTTCACTGGCCCGCGTCGGGGTTGTTGGCGGGCGTGACGACGTACACGGGGTGCGTTGGCACGATCTAACCCCAACTGCGCCCTGTTGTGGATGATATTGGTCGCGAGAGGCCACGTGTTCAAATCACCATCGTCATTTACACCACCACCATCATCATCCTAAACACAATGGCCACCGCCCACACCACCACCATCATCATCATTATTGCGTACGCAAGCAAAGACAAAGGCGGCCAGGACCACGCCCGGCCGCCTTTGTTTGCACGCCGCACCAGGTACTCATTTGAGGCTGAGCAAACCTTAGGGGGACGGTCCCCAGGACGGGTTAAATCATTCTCTCTCTGCACACGCGCTGGTGTCTGCATGAATCATAGTCATGGTAGACGGGGGGGGATCCCCCCTGTAGCCTTAACAGACCGTTGGGGCAAGTGCTGCTAGCGAGCGGCAGCAGCAGCAGCAGCACCTATCAAGTGCCGGCACGGTACACCACGCCCGGCCCGCCTTTGTCTCCCCCAGTGGCGGTGTTTGCTAGCGCCATCTAACCAAGGTGCTCATTTGAGGCCGAGTCGACCTAGAGGGAGACCCAGGAACCGCTTCCGACGGCTCCCCCCGCTCTACGAACCCGGCGACCCGGGTTCGATTCCCGCTCGCGGCCAACACCGGTGACGATTATCTGAACCGGTCCCGGGCCTCCCCTCGGTCGACTCGGCCTCAGAAATTAGTACCTGGTGTAGCGGTGTGTAGTAAACATCGCCACTGGGGGAGACAAAGGCGGTCGGGCGTGGTGCTGGCCACCCAACAACCTCGTGTGCCACAGTGCCGGCCTTCATAGGTGCTGCTCGCTAACAGCACTTACCCCTACAGTCTGTGAAGGCTATGCGGGGGATCTTTGTGTGCGTGTGTGGAGGACTGCCTCACGTACGGGCCCGTGCGGAACGGCCACATTCCCGTGTCCTCATTGCTCGGCGTTCTCCACTTCCCCCCGTGGGTGCCTTGACTCTCCGCTTCCTTTGCCCTGTGTCTCCGTGTGTGTCCCCCCGTGTACTCCCCACGTGCACCTGCACGTCCGTGCCCCTCTGTCTCCCCCGTGTCCCCCCACGTGCACCTGCACGTCCGTGCCCCTCTGTGCCCCCCGTGTCCACAGCAGTGCCCCCGCTGTTCCGCTCCAACTCCCTGACGCGTGTGGACGGCTCCCCGAAGCGCGGCTCCGTCATCGCATGGCCCGAGAGGAGGCAGAGGTGGGAGTGTGCGCACGTGTGTGTGTGTGCACGTGTGTGTGTGTGTGTGTGCACGTGTGTGTGTGTGTGTGTGCACGTGTGTGTGTGTGCGTGCGTGCACCTGCGTGTGCGCACGTGTGTGTGTGTGCACGTGTGTGTGTGTGTGCACGTGTGTGCGTGTGCATGTGTGTGTGTGTGCACGTGTGTGTGTGCGTGTGCACGTGTGTGTGTGTGTGCACCTGTGTGTGTGTGCACGTGTGTGTGTGCACCTGTGTGTGTGTGTGTGTGCACGTGTCTGTGTGTGTGCACGTGTGTGTGTGCGTGCACCTGTGTGTGTGCGTGCACGTGTGTGTGTGTGTGTGCACCTGTGTGTGTGTGTGCACGTGTGTGTGCACGTGTGTGCGCACGTGTGTGCGCACGTGTGTGCGCACGTGTGTGTGTGTGCATGTGTATGTGTGTGCATGTGTGTGTGTGTGCATGTGCACCTGTGTGTGTGCACGTGTGTGTGTGCACCTGTGTGTGTGCACGTGTGTGTGCATCTGATTGTGTATGCACGTGTGTGTGTGCACGTGATTGCGTGTACGCGTGTTTGTTGAGGAGCCTCATTAAGGACGCTGCCACTGGGCAGTTGGAGGCGGCCGCCTTTCCAGTGACAGCAGAGGGCGGAGGAGCGACGCTCACAACAACGAGCGGAGTGCCGGGCGGATAAAACCCAGCCAGTTCGGCTCAGTTGGGGGCGCAGGTGGCGCATCGGCCAGCCAGCTCAGTCAGTCAACCCATGGTACCACCTGGGTCTGCCCCGTGACCTCCTGCCAGCCTGATAGCCTCAAAGTGCGCCTGGCACAAACGCCGTGGTGACATCACCGCCACTTAGTGGCCAATGGCGGTTGTTGTTGTTGTTGTTGTTCGCGCGCGTGTGTGTCCATTCAAATGTGCTGCTCGGCGATCCTGTGAGTTGAATCGTCCCGAGTCAATTCGGGAACCCGTTCTCTCGTCTCACTTGTACCGCCTCGTCTGTATTGTTCGTGCTGTTTCGTGCCGGGGAGTTTGGCGTAATGATCCGGGAAATCGGAGCCGTTGTTGTTGTTGTTCCGGCACTCCCGGATCTTGTCACGAAGACGCTTGACGCAGTTTCAAGTGTGCTGCGTGGTGTACAGGAGGTGTTAACTTCCTCGCCTGGTCTGCAGGAGGTCGTGGGTTCGATCCCCGACCCTGACGATGCCTGCTGCTGCTGCTGTATATTTGGAGTCTGCGTCTCTCTCTCATCATCATCAGCACGGTGGCTAGGAGATGTTAACTACCTCGCCTGGTCTACAGGAGGTCGTAGTTTCGATCCCGACCCTGATGCCTGCTGCTGCTGCTGTATATTTGGATTTTGCATGTCTCTCCCCGTGGTCATGTGGATTTTACTCCAGGTCCTCCGGTTTACCCCCCCCCCCCCACATTTAGAATCTACATCGCGTATTTAGAGTATTTGGCTGCTATAAACTCCCATGTGATGATGATGACAATGGTGATAAGCCACGTGGTAGAGCTGCTCTAATTTGTGATGGCCAGGTTCAGGGCTTCTGAACAAAGCGCTACACAGCAGCTAAGTGGAGCCTTACAGCTGGTAAAATAAAAAGTTTAGTTTTAGTATGGGTCTCCATGAGTATGGGTCTCTATGGATCTCGATGAGTGGGTATGGGTCTCTATGGGGCTTGGGTCTGTTTGAGTGGTTCTCGATGGGTGTGGGTCTCTATGGGTTTCTGTGGGTCTCTTGAGTATGGGTCTCTGTGGGTCCCTTTGAGTATGGGTCTCTATGGGTCTCTATGAGTATGGGTATGGGTCTTTATGGGTCTGGGTCTCTTTAAGTGGTTCTCGGTGGGTGTGGGTCTCTATGGGTTTCTGTGGGTCTCTGAGTATTGGTCTCTGTGTATTGGTCTCTGTGGGTCCCTTTGAGTATGGGTCTCTGGGTCTCGATGAGTATGGGTATGGGTCTGGGTCTCATTGAGTGGTTCTCGATGGTTCTCGATGAGTGTGGGTCTCTATGGGTTTCTGTGGGTCTCTGAGTATTGGTCTCTGTGGGTCCCTTTGAGTATGGGTCTCGATGAGTATGGGTCTGGGTCTCATTGAGTGGTTCTCGATGGTTCTCGATGGGTGTGGGTCTCTATGGGTTTCTGTGGGTCTCTGAGTATGGGTCTCTATAAGTATGGATTTCTGTGAGTATGGGTCTCGATGAGTCTCTCTGAGTCTGTAGAAATACGCGTTTAGATGATTTGGCGGCTGCTGTAAATCTCCACATGATGATGATGATGATGAGTCGCTTGGTTGAGCTGCTGCCGTTTGTGGTGACAGAGAGCCACGCAGGAGATTGGGGCCCTTAGCCTGCTAGTTATTTCTTATTCTCGGTTCTTTCGGCAAAGTCACGGAAATAGAAAATAAAATAGATGAAATAAAAAAATATTAAACGTATTTAAAATTTTACCCAAGAAAACTGTTTTTAATAAAAAGAATAAAATTGGCAATTTATTATTTTTCATCGATTTTATTTCATTCTTCTTATGTTATTTTCTATCTACCTGACTTTAACCCGAAAGAGCCAAGAATGTGAATTCCTGCAGTCGCGAAAGTTCTAAAGTCAAAATGTAACAATTTCTTGTTCATTTGAATTATAAATGTATTTAAATTCCCGCTTCGGTTTAACCCCCCCCCGCCCGCCCCATCACCACCACCAGGCCCCTGTCTCAGCCGGTGGCCGCCGGGCCGGCGGGGCCGGCGGGGCCCTGCGGCACCGTTGGCGGCGGCGACGAGGGGGACGCCGACTCGCTGGGGCTGGCGCGGTCGGTGAGCGGGGACAGCCTGGCGTCCGCTACGCCGGTGCAGAGCTTCGGCCCGGCACCGGCCCGGCACACGCCCTCCGCCGGTAGGCACGCGGCGCTGAGCCGCCCCCACCGCCCACCCCCCCCCCCCCCCGTGATTGTTGCGGTTGTTGTCGGGGGGGGGGGTTGTGGTGGTTGTGGATGTTGTTGTTGTGGTCTCGTTTTGGATGTCTTGTTGTGGTGGTGGTGGTTGTTGTTGGTATTGGTCGGTTGTGGTGGTTGTGATTGTGTTGTTCTGGTTTGTCGTTGGTGGTTGTGGCGGTTGTGGATGTGTTGTTCTGGTTTGTCGTTGGTGGTTGTGGCGGTTGTGGATGTGTTGTTCTGGTTTGTCGTTGGTGGTTGTGGCGGTTGTGGATGTGTTGTTCTGGTTGTTGTTGGGGGTGGTGGTTGTGGACGTTTTGTTGTGGTTGTTGTTGGGGGTGGTGGTTGTGGACGTTTTGTTGTGGTTGTTGTTGGGGGGTGGTGGTTGTGGACGTTTTGTTCTGGTTGTTGTTGGGGGTGGTGGTTGTGGACGTTTTGTTCTGGTTGTTGTTTGGGGTGGTGGTGGTTGTGGATGTGTTGTTCTGGTTGTTGTTGGGGGTGGTGGTGGTTGTGGATGTGTTGTTCTGGTTGTTGTTGGGGGTTGTGGTGGTTGTGATTGTGTTGTTCTGGTTGTTGTTGGGGGTTGTGGTGGTTGTGATTGTGTTGTTCTGGTTGTTGTTGGGGGTGGTGGTGGTTGTGGATGTGTTGTTCTGGTTGTTGTTGGGGGTGGTGGTGGTTGTGGATATGTTGTTCTGGTTGTTGTTGGGGGTGGTGGTGGTTGTGGATATGTTGTTCTGGTTGTTGTTGGGGGTTGTGGTGGTTGTGATTGTGTTGTTCTGGTTGTTGTTGGGGGTGGTGGTTGTGGACGTTTTGTTGTGGTTGTTGTTGGGGGTGGTGGTTGTGGGCGTTTTGTTGTGGTTGATGTTGGGGGTTGTGGTGGTTGTTGTGGTCGTTTTGGATGTCCGGTTGTGGTGGTTGTGGATATGTTGTTCTGGTTGTTGTTGGGGGTGATGGTGGTTGTGGATATGTTGTTCTGGTTGTTGTTGGGGGTGGTGGTTGTGGACGTTTTGTTGTGGTTGTTGTTGGGGGTGGTGGTTGTGGGCGTTTTGTTGTGGTTGATGTTGGGGGGTTGTTGTGGATGTCCGGCTGGTGCCTTCACACTCCCTCCCTCTCCTCCCTCCCTCCCTCTCCTCCCTCCCTCTCCTCCCCTCCCTCTCCCTCCCTCCCTCCCTCTCCTCCCTCTCATCCCTCCTCTCCTCCCTCTTATCCCTCCTCTCCTCCCTCCCTCTCCTCCCTCCCTCTCCTCCCTCCCTCTCCTCCCTCTCCTCCCCTCCCTCTCCTCCCTCCCTCCAGGTCTGCCGACGCGCTCGTCGCTGCTGGCGCGTGTGCAGATGGAGCCGCGCGACGAAGACTACGACGACGATGACGACGACGACGACGAAGACGGCGGCGGCGGCGCCGACGACGCGGGCGACGACGCCGAACTCGCCGCCATCGTCGGCTCGGGCGACGCCGGCGTCTTCCGGCGCTACGGGCGCTCGCCGGCGCACCACCGCGCCGCCGCGGCCGCGGCCGTGGCCGCGGGCCCGCCGCCCATGCGGGAACCCCTCATCCCCGCCGTCACCCGGCCAGCCAAGGAGCGCGCCGCCGCGGTCGGCAAGGCGGAGGAGTCGGGCGAAACGCCGGCGCGCGGACGCGGCGGCGGCGGCGGCGGCGGCGTCGCCAGGAGGCCCGGCACGGCCAAGGCGGCGCCGTCGCCGCCGCCGCCGCCGCCCGAGGTCGGCTTCTTCCTGCACTCGCCGCCGGCGTCGCGCTGCGGCGACCGCGACGCCGGCGGCGGCGAGCGGGGCAAGGGGGCGCGCCGGGAGCCCTCGCCGGACGGCACTGGCGGCAGCCACGGGGACGTCGCCTCCGTCAAGGGTGAGGCGGTGGGGGGGTGGGAGGGTGGTGGTGGTGGGGGGGGGGCACAGTTAATCACCGTCCGGCCAATCAACCGGCGCCGTTCACCGCGACCGGCCAGGTTGCGCTCGGCGCTGCGGAGCTCTCGGCGCCGCCGCCGCCGCCGCCCTAACGCTGGCGCCCGCCCCTCCGCCGTGCGTGCGAGCAGAGGACAGCCTCTCGGACCCCGAGGAGTCGAGCAAGCTGGGCGAGGAGCTCACGGTGAAGGAGTGCCCGGGCAAGGAGGAGCCGCGCGTCGCCCGCGGCTCCGCCGGCGCCAGCCCCAGGAGCCCCAGGAGCCTCAGCGCCAGCCCCAGCGCCAGCCCGGCGCCGAGCAGCGCGACGGGCGACAGCAACACGTCGTCCGCCCGCCTCACCAGCTTCGCCGAGCGCAAGCTGCGGCGCTTCAACAGCGCGGAGGCCGGCGGCGCCGGTGCCGGCGGCGGCGGCGGCACGTTCCCGCGCCGCGCCAGCAGCAGCAGCAGCTCCCAGCGGACGACGCCCGAGGGCTCCGAGAGCGTGGCCGCGCCGCCCCCGGCGTCGTCGTCGTCGTCCGCGGCGTGGCCCCGCGCCTACGAGGAACGCGACGAGGAGGAGGAGGCGGCGGAGGCGGCGGAGGCGGCGGAGGCGGCGGAGGCGGCGGAGGCGGCGGAGGCGGAGGGGGGCGGCAGGCGCCCGGCGGCGGCGCCGGCGTCGCCGTCGGACGCCCGGCGCGCCCAGCGCGAGGGCCGGCTGGCGGCGGAGATGGTGCAGCTGCGCCTGCGGCTGGAGGAGAAGCGGCGAGCCATCGAGGCGCAGAAGCGGCGCATGGAGGCGCTGTGCGCGCGCCAGCGGGAGCGCGCCGGCAAGGCGGCCTTCCTGCACGTGGTGCGCAAGGCGCACGGAGCCCCCGGCGGCGGCGGCGGCGCCGGGGGCGCCGGCGCCGTCGTCGTCGTCGGGCGCTCGCTGCACGAGGTAGGAGCGGGTGGGGGGGGGGGGGGCGGGGCGTCTCCTCCGCGTTACACAATCTAAATGTTTGTTCAACAGCGGAGAAGTCCGATGAGCCGCGAAGCTCTTTGCGTTCGGTCCTGCGGCGGTAGCGGCGGTAGCGGCGGTAGCGGCGGTAGCGGCGGTAGCGGCAGCCTGCTGGCAGCTCGTAGCTCTGCTGGCACCCTGGCCCACCCACCCCCTCGTGTGCCGTGCCGGCCTTCGTAGGTGCTGCTGCTGCTGCTGCTTCTTGCTACTAGCGGGGGCGTCACTGTCTTTAGGAATAGGTTTTACCCTTTTAACTGGCACAAAAACTGACACTTTCATTCAAGGCATCATGTTTGAAATAACCACAACACAAGCAGTCAAAATGCAAACAAAAAAGACAACTCTGATAATACTCTTTGGTTCTATTCGGTAAGGTCACGTAGGTAAAAAAATAAAACAACGAAAATCAACGACGTTTCGGCCACAACACAAGCGGCCATCATCAGGTGAAGGGACCAGGCTGTCTAGAAGACTGCGCTGGAGTGAAACAGAGGCAAGCTCAGACTACGACCTTTAAGCTGTGTGAGAGGGATTAAGGTGCCTCGACAAAGGAATTAGCGTAAAAATTAGCATTTGATTGGCGGACTTATCATGAAGAAAAGCTGTCTCGGGTGTGGACCAATCAAATTCAAGGACAGTGCCAATATTATTATCAGAGTTGTCTTTTTTGTTTGCATTTTGACTGCTTGTGTTGTGGTTATTGCAAACATGATGCCTTGAATAAAGGTGTCAGTTTTTGTGCCAGTTAAAAGGGTAAAACCTATTCCTATATCTTGTTACTGGCAAAGGAGGTCTCATAATGTCTTTGTTTACGTGACGATGATGGAGCCTTTGTCTTTGTTTACGTGACGATGATGGCGTCTTTGTCTACGTGACGATGATGGCGTCTTTGTCTACGTGACGATGATGGAGCCTTTGTCTTTGTCTACGTGACGATGATGGAGCCTTTGTCTTTGTCTGCGTGACGATGATGGCGTCTTTGTTTACGTGACGATGATGGCGTCTTTGTTTACGTGACGATGATGGCGTCTTTGTCTTTGTTTACGTGACGATGATGGCGTCTTTGTCTTTGTCTACGTGATGATGATGGCGTCTTTGTCTTTGTCTACGTGACGATGATGGAGCCTTTGTCTTTGTTTACGTGACGATGATGGCGTCTTTGTTTACGTGACGATGATGGAGTCTTTGTCTTTGTTTACGTGACGATGATGGCGTCTTTGTTTACGTGACGATGATGGAGCCTTTGTCTTTGTTTACGTGACGATGATGGCGTCTTTGTCTACGTGACGATGATGGCGTCTTTGTCTTTGTTTACGTGACGATGATGGCGTCTTTGTCTTTGTTTACGTGACGATGATGGAGTCTTTGTTTACGTGACGATGATGGCGTCTTTGTTTACGTGACGATGATGGCGCCTTTGTCTTTGTCTACGTGACGATGATGGAACCTTTGTCTTTGTCTACGTGACGATGATGGCGTCTTTGTTTACGTGACGATGATGGCGTCTTTGTTTACGTGACGATGATGGAGTCTTTGTTTACGTGACGATGATGGAGTCTTTGTTTACATGACGATGATGGCGTCTTTGTCTTTGTTTACATGACGATGATGGAGCCTTTGTCTTTGTTTACGTGACGATGATGGAGCCTTTGTCTTTGTTTACGTGACGATGATGGAGCCTTTGTCTTTGTTTACGTGACGATGATGGAGCCTTTGTCTTTGTTTACGTGACGATGATGGAGCCTTTGTCTTTGTTTACGTGACGATGATGGAGTCTTTGTCTTTGTTTACGTGACGATGATGGCGTCTTTGTCTACGTGACGATGATGGAGCCTTTGTCTTTGTCTACGTGACGATGATGGCGTCTTTGTCTACGTGACGATGATGGAGTCTTTGTCTACGTGACGATGATGGAGCCTTTGTCTTTGTCTACGTGACGATGATGGAGTCTTTGTCTACGTGACGATGATGGCGTCTTTGTTTACGTGACGATGATGGAGTCTTTGTCTACGTGACGATGATGGAGTCTTTGTTTACGTGACGATGATGGAGTCTTTGTCTACGTGACGATGATGGAGTCTTTGTCTACGTGACGATGATGGAGTCTTTGTCTTTGTTTACGTGACGATGATGGCGTCTTTGTCTACGTGACGATGATGGCGTCTTTGTCTTTGTTTACTTGACGATGATGGCGTCTTTGTCTACGTGACGATGATGGAGTCTTTGTCTACGTGACGATGATGGCGTCTTTGTCTACGTGACGATGATGGAGTCTTTGTCTACGTGACGATGATGGCGTCTTTGTCTACGTGACGATGATGGAGCCTTTGTCTACGTGACGATGATGGCGTCTTTGTCTACGTGACGATGATGGAGCCTTTGTCTACGTGACGATGATGGGTGGCACAGGAGCGCCCGTCGAAGGAGGAGACCACCAGCTCCAGGAAGATGCAGCTGGAGTCTCGCCGCGAGACGCGGGGCAGCGGCGACGAGTGTGACGAGCGCGGCGATGGCGGCGGCGACGACGGCGACGGCGACGGCGGCGGCGGCGACGACGACGGCGTGGTGCCGAGAACGCCGCGCCACGCCGGCTCGTGCCGCGACCCCGACCCCGCCAAGCTCACCGAGCTCGAGATCCGGCGGAACATGGCCGCGCTGCGTCAGCGCTGGCTCCGGGAACGGACGCCGCCGCCGCCGCTGACAGCCCGCGGGCCCGGCAAGGCCGCGGCGTCGGCGTCGGCGTCGGCGCGGCAGCAGCGGCGGCGGCGGCGGGACGAGGAGGAGGAAGGGGAGTTCGTGGCGGCGGTGGCGGCGGCGATGGCGGAGCGGGACGAGGAGGGGGAGGAGGAGGAGGACGAGGAGATGGAGGAGGCGGCGACGGTAGCGGACGGCGCGCCCGAGTACAACCGCTCCATCGAGAAGCTCAACGAGACGCTGTGCGTCCTGCAGCTGGAGATGCAGCGGCTGTCGCAGCAGCAGGAGGTGCTGCTCAGCCTGCCGGCGCTGTCGGCCGCGGCGGCCGCCGCCGCGGCCGCCCCGCAGCAGCAGCAGCAGCAGCAGCGGACGGGCCGGCGCGGTGCACCACCGTCGCCGGTGCAAACCGGGGATGGAGGTGCGCGAGTGTGTGCCTGCTCGTGTTGATGTGTGTGTGTGTTGCTGTGTGTTGCTGTGTGTTGCTGTGTGCGCGTGTTGGTGTGTGTGTTGATGTGTGTGTTGTTGTGTGTTGCTGTGTGTGTTGCTGTGCGCTCGTGTTGGTGTGTGTGTGTTGCTGTGTGTTGCTGTGTGCGCGTGTTGGTGTGTGTGTTGCTGCGTGTGTTGCTGTGTTTAACTCGTGGTTTAGTGGTAATTAATTGAAGGTGGAGGGGTTACCAGCCCCTTGCACCCATCCAGAGCCCCCGTTTAGCCCCTGTGGTGGACACATATGCCATGAGGGGAGGAGCCAATCAAAATTGGACCTCCCCCCACAGCACTGTCCACGACAGAGTTGCCCGTCCAGCACCGCGAGGAGGTAGGGGGTTGTTTTTTGCCGGTTTGCAGATTTGCTGAGCATTTCTGTGAGGTCCTGGGGGAGGGAAAATCCCTCAGCCAGGAAAACATCGTGGCCAAAGTGAGGATGACCCTGCTGAGGCTGCGGTGCCTCAAATATTGGAAGAAGTCACCCCCTGTGAGTGGCTGGCTGAGGTGCCATCTGTTGAGGAAGTACTGAAGGCGATCCGGAGTCTGAGACCAGGAAAGGCAGCGGGCAGAGATGATCTCCCAAGCGAAATGCTGAGGGAGGGCAGCGTTTTTGCACAGACTGCCCTATATGACATCATAACAACAGTCTGGACCACTGGACGGGTTCCGCAGGATTGGAAGGATGCCCTAGTGGTCCCCCTATTTAAGAAGGGGGACCGCACAGACTGTAACAACTACAGGTGCATCTCACTCCTCAGTGTGCCGGGAAAGGTCCTGGCAAGGATTATTCAGCATCGCCTTGCCAGGCACGCTGAGGAGAGGCTTGCGGAGCCCCAATGCGGTTTCAGGATAGGGCGGTCCTGCACAGATGCCATATTTTCTGTCCGTCTGCTGCAGCAGAGGTGTAGGGAATTCCAACAAGACCTACATCTCTGTCTTCTTTGGTTCTTTCGGTAAAGTCACGTAGAATGAGAATAAAATAATAAATTGATAAAATAAAATAACCCAATAATATTCTCACGACGTTTCGGCCACAACACAAGCGGCCTTCATCAGGTGAAGGGACGAGACTGTCTGGTAGGACAGCGCTGGAGTGAAAGAGCCACGTTCAGATCACGGCCTTTAAGCTGTGTGAGAGGAACAAAGCGCCTTGACAAAGGAATTAGCATATAATTTAGCATTGAAATGGCTGAATGATTAGCTTGTGACTGGTCACAGAAATAGTTATGTTAAAAGTTAAAGCATACACATCCGCCGAGGCACCCCTTGACAATGGAATTAGCATAGAATTTAGCATTGAAATAGCTGAGTGATTAGCTTGTAACTGCTCACAGAAATAGCTACGTTAAAGTCAGACCATACACATTCACCGAGGCACTTAGTACAAATCAAACAGGAGAATTTAGCATTGAAATAACTAGGAGAATTTAGCATTGAAATAACTGAGTGATTAGCTAGTGACTGGTCACAGAAATGACTGTTGAAGTCAAGGCCTACACATCTGAGCTATTCACAGTACTATATAGTGAACCAATAAAAACTAAAATATAAATTACCTTAATGTTATCAATAAACTCTATATTCTCCAATCAGCTAAGCTACCAACAATAAGTCGTTATATATCACAATGCTATATGGCGAAAAAATGGGTGGATTCTTACCCTCAACTTTAGCACCACGGATAGCTACGGGCCCCGTTCAGACGGACGAGTTCGTCCATGGTCGGAACAGAGGAGGGGGAGAGAGACAGCTGCGAGGCCCTAGTATACTCCATGTTGTAAAACCATACCATTAACCGTGGTGTGAGAGGTATTAAGAGGCAATGCTGGCGAAAGAGCTGCGGTCTGAAGGTCATCGTAAAAATACAATTAATTAAGAACAGAAATGATTTAAAACATCTTTCCAGTGGTTACTAAGCCAGAATCCATCTTCTCGGTTGAAATTGTCTCTGTGCTTGTATATGTGAATGGCCTCATGAACGAATCTCTCATGGTAGCCGGTTGGTTTGCAAAGAACCTCCGTCTTGGAGAAGTCAATGTCATGTGAGCCCACTGAATTATAACAGTGATCTGCCACGGCAGAGGAGTTTGTCCTACCGTGTTTCAAGTCTGCTTTATGTTCGCGGATGCGGTCCGAGATATGTCTTTTGGTTTCTCCAATGTAGCTACTACCACAGAGGCACTTTAGTTTGTAAACGCCCGGGTACTGTATGTCTGGAACAGCATCTATTACAGATGGAACTAAATCACGGATTTTATGTACTGTGTTGAATCGGACCTGGATCTTGTGTTTATTCAGGATTTTGGAGATCTTTTTAGTGACCCCTGCAATGTAGGGTAAGGTGATGGTTTTGAGTGGCTCCACAAGAGGATCCTTCTTCATGACTGGAGTGATGGCTTTGCGGATTGTGTAGTCGGAGTAGCCATTAGCCCTGAGAGCCTGGTGGACGTGCTTGAGTTCACTGGTAATGTGTTCCTGGTCGGAAATGCATTGGGCTCTTTGGTATAGAGTCTTGATGAGGGAGTTCTTCTGGGATGGATGGTGGTGGGAATCCGGTTTCAAGTAAGCATCTGTATGGGTAGCTTTCCTGTAGACAGAGTGGCTCATTGAACCATCATGTCTCCTTTTAATTAAGACATCCAAAAAGGGTAGTTTGCCATCTTTTTCGACCTCCATGGTAAATCTGATGGCTGGGTGTATGGAATTGATGTGGTCGCGGAATTGGTCTAGAGCAGGCTGGCCATGTGGCCAGATGACAAAGGTGTCATCAACGTACCTCTTCCATAAGGTCGGGCGTAGAGTGGCAGTCTGGATGGCGTCAGTTTCAAATTTTTCCATGAATACGTTGGCTACAACCGGAGATAGGGGGGAGCCCATTGGGGTGCCCTCAGTTTGTTTGTAGAAAGTTCCATTCCAGGTGAAGTATGTGTTGTTTAAGCAATGTCTCACCAGGGGGGGTACATCAGTATGCAGTCCTTGATGAACCAGGTCTTCAATGATAGCGATGGTGTCAGGTACCAGGACATTGGTGAACAAGGACACCACATCAAAACTGACAAGCAGGTCGTTTGGGGACAGGGAAATGCCTTTGATTGTCGATACCAGGTGAGTAGAATTTAGTACCGCAGAGGTGGTTTTTCCAGTGAAAGGTCGCAGTATATCAGCAAGAAAACGTGCCAGTTTGTAGGTGGGGGAGCTGATAGTAGAGACGATGGGACGAAGGGGTGTATCTTCTTTGTGTATCTTTGGAAGGCCATATAATCTTGGTGGTCTGGCAGCAGAGGGTTTCAACGAGAACTGTTTGATCTCATCAATTAATGCTGTTGAATCAGAGATGATTTTGTTCGTTTTGGTGACCAGGCTGTTGGTGGGATCTCTTTTTATTTTTGTATAGCTGCCATCGTTGAGTAGTTCTTGAATTTTGTTGTTATATTCTGTTTTGTCCATGATGACAGTGGCATTGCCTTTGTCGGCTGAGAGGACGACAATATCATCCCTCTTTTTTAATTGAGATAATTCAAAACGTTCGTCTTTGCTGATGTTGCTGGGTGGCAACTTAGCGTTTTTGAGGGTTGCAGCGATTTCAGATCTTGCTACGTCTGCAGAGATGTGACTCAAGCCCTTGAGTGCAACGTCGACATGGGCAATGATATTATTAACCGGTAAGTGTCTCGGTGTGACAGCAAAGTTTAGACCTTTAGCTAAAACGGATTTCAGACCATCAGAAATGGAACTGTTACTGCGATTAATTACGACTTTGTTGACGTCTACCTTTTCGGTGTGTGGATCCGATTTTTTGCTGGAGAGGTGATTGAATTTGGAAATCAAATTGTCCCTTCATTTGTTCGACATAGTGGCAGCAGAAGAGGTAGTCATATTGTCTACATGTTCCCAATCCGATGTAGACATTGTTGCTGTCAATTTTAAGTGTGATTTGTAGAGTGTCTTGTCTAACTGATCGAGTTCGGTGCGTGTAAGTCTGATTTTTTTCCGAGATAAGAGCGAAGCTAGTTCTAGCTAGAATTCGTTTTGCATTGAGAGAATTTGCAACAGCAGAGGTTAGTGTAAATGCGGTTGGTATTACCTTAGAGTCGCGGCATCTCTTCAGAAAGGTGAGAGACTCGATTAGTTGAGCCTTCTTATCCCGAAGTCTGTTGAATGATCTTAAGGATGTGTGGAATCCCTCCCCGTAGAGGCGGTTAAATTTCGATTTAAAGCTTTCGTGACTGCAATGATTCATCTTCTTTGGTTCTTTCGGTAAAGTCACGTAGAATGAGAATAAAATAATAAATTGATAAAATAAAATAACACAATAATATTCTCACGACGTTTCGGCCACAACACAAGCGGCCTTCATCAGGTGAAGGGACGAGACTGTCTGGTAGGACAGCGCTGGAGTGAAAGAGCCACGTTCAGATCACGGCCTTTAAGCTGTGTGAGAGGAACAAAGCGCCTTGACAAAGGAATTAGCATATAATTTAGCATTGAAATGGCTGAATGATTAGCTTGTGACTGGTCACAGAAATAGTTGTGTTAAAAGTTAAAGCATACACATCCGCAGAGGCACCCCTTGACAATGGAATTAGCATTGGGGCCTTACCATCAACCCCACCAAAACTAAGCATCTGCCTGGGTATTTTGTACCATCGGACACTCCACCCCCACAACTCCCAATCGGTGATGGGGCAGTTGTGGAGAGAGTGGAGAGTTTCCCATACCTGGGCAGTGTGCTTATGACTGGCTCCAGTTTAACAGCAGAGGTCTCACTCCGAATCAGTCGAGCGGCAATATCTTTTCATCGGTTGCGTAACGCTGTGTGGAAGCTACCTGGTCTGTCGCTCCGCACTAAGCTTCAGGTCTTCTCGGCCACGGTCATTCCCTCCCTTCTCTACGCTTGCAAAACGTGGACCCCACTAATGGAACATCTTCGCCGGTTAGCAACATTTAGGCTGGCCTGCCTACGATCCATCCTGGGTTTAACCAGACTGGATTGTGTGAGGAGCTCACACAATCCAGTCTGATCCACCGCGTCACCGCGTTGCTTCCTCGCCCTCGCCCGACGCCCTCGCTTGTTGCCGCAGGCGCCGTCTCCTCGCAGCGGGTGGCGCCGGGCGGCCGCCGCGGGCCCGCCGCGGCCGCCGCGGCCGCCGCCAAATCGTGGCCACGGGGCGTGCGGCCGCAGGAGCTGAAGCTCCAGGGCGAGGCCGGCGGCCGTCCCCACCACCACCACCACCACCACGGCCCGGCTTCGGCGTCGCCCGTCGCCAGCCCCCACCAGCAGCAGCAGCAGCAGGGGGCCGGCGGGCACGGCCGCCCGCCGGCCACGCCGCCCCCGCCGTCGCCGCGCGTCATGTCGCCCCCGCAGGACGTGGACAGCCTCCCGCACCTGCGGCGCGTCGGCAGGGCCGCCCGGCCCGCCCCGGCCGAGCCCTTCCGCTTGCACGACGAGGGCAACGCTCGGCGCGGTCCCGGCAAAGACGGCGGCGGCGGCGGCGGCGGCGGCAGGCCCCGCTCGCTGGACTTGTCGGACGGCGCGGGCCGAGCGATGGAGGAGGAGGAGGAGGAGGAGGTCGGCCGCGGTTATTACGGCGACGGCGGTGTTGGCGATGAGGTGGAGGAGGAGGAGGGGGAGGGGGGGGAAGCGGGGAGGGAGACGGACGGGGAACCGAGGAACCGGTCGACGCTCATCGAGGTCGACCTCGCCGAGCTGACGGTGGCCGAGCTCGAGGGGTTGGTGGGCGCCGGCGGTGGCGCCGGCGACTCGGAGCAGCTGGACCTGTCGGGGGACATCCCCGGCCTGGGATTCTTCTACAAGGTGCGTTGGAGGCAGCCGCGACGGCGGTGAGCGTGAGAGGGGTGAGCGTGAGTGTGAGAGTGAGTGTGTGAGTGAGTGAGTGTATGAGTGAGTGAGTGAGTGTATGAGTTAGTGTGCGAGCGAGAGAGGGGGGTGAGTGTTTGAGTGAGTTAGTGAGTTTATGAGTGAGTGAGTGAGTGTATGAGTGAGTGTATGATGTATGAGTGAGTGTATGGGTGTATTAGTGAGAGAGTGAGTGTATTAGTGAGAGAGTGAGTGTATGAGTGAGTGAGTGTATGAGTGAGTGTGTGAGTGTGTGAGTGAGTGTATGAGTGTGTGAGTGGATGAGTGTATGAGTGTATGAGTGTGTGAGTGTATGAGTGAGTGTATGAGTGAGCGAGCGAGCGAGAGAGAGCGTCTTTGACTGTGAGCGTCACTCGGAGCGCGGGGACAGCGAGCGTGCCTTGGTCGGTCCTTGGTGATGTCCCGCTCCCTC
>NC_133740.1:6705150-6912650 GCF_048934315.1 Petromyzon marinus | reverse complement strand
TGTAGGTGTGGTGAGAGTGTGAGAGTGGGTGAGACTGTGTGTGAAGTGAAGTGAGTGTGAGAGTGGGTGACACTCTGTGTGAGTGTGTGGGTGTGGTGAGAGTGTGAGAGTGTGTGAGATTGTGTGTGTGTGTGATGTGAGTGTGAAAGTGTCCGACACTGTGTGTGTGTGTGTGGTGAGAGTGTGAGTGTGAGAGTGGGTGACACTCTGTGTGTGTGTGTGATGTGAGTGTAAAAGTGTCCGACTGTGTGTGTGTGGTGAGAGTGTGAGTGTGGTGAGAGTGTGAGAGTGGGTGACACTCTGTGTGTGTGTGTGATGTGAGTGTAAAAGTGTCCGACTGTGTGTGTGTGGGTGTGGTGTGAGTGTGGTGAGAGTGTGAGAGTGTGTAATAATTGTGTGTGTGTGTGATGTGAGTGTGAAAGTGTCCGACACTGTGTGTGTGTGTAGTGAGAGTGTGAGAGTGGGTGACACTCTGTGTAGGTGTGGTGAGAGTGTGAGAGTGGGTGAGACTGTGTGTGAAGTGAAGTGAGTGTGAGAGTGGGTGACACTCTGTGTGAGTGTGTGGGTGTGGTGAGAGTGTGAGAGTGTGTGAGATTGTGTGTGTGTGTGATGTGAGTGTGAAAGTGTCCGACACTGTGTGTGTGTGTGTGGTGAGAGTGTGAGTGTGGTGAGAGTGTGAGAGTGGGTGACACTCTGTGTGTGTGTGTGATGTGAGTGTAAAAGTGTCTGTGTGTGTGTGGTGAGAGTGTGAGTGTGGTGAGAGTGTGAGAGTGGGTGACACTCTGTGTGTGTGTGTGATGTGAGTGTAAAAGTGTCCGACTGTGTGTGTGTGGGTGTGGTGTGAGTGTGGTGAGAGTGTGAGAGTGTGTAATAATTGTGTGTGTGTGTGATGTGAGTGTGAAAGTGTCCGACACTGTGTGTGTGTGTAGTGAGAGTGTGAGAGTGGGTGACACTGTGTTTGTGTGATCTGAGTGTGAAAGTGTCCGACACTGTGTATGTGTGTGGTGAGAGTGTGTGTGGTGAGAGTGTGCGAGTGGGTGACACTCTGTGTGTGTGTGTGGTAAGAGTGTGAGTGTGGTGAGAGTGTGAGAGTGGGTGACACTGTGTGTGTGATGTGAGTGTGAAAGTGTCCGACACTGTGTTTGTGTGGGTGTGGTGTGAGTGTGAGAGTGGGTCACACTCTGTGTGTGTGTGGTGAGAGTGTGAGTGTGGTGAGAGTGTGAGAGTGGGTGACACTGTGTGTGTGTGGTGAGTGTGAAAGTGTCCGACACTGTGTGTGTGTGTGTGGTGAGAGTGTGGTGAGAGTGTGAGAGTGGGTGAGGTTGTGTGGGTGTGATGCGAGTGTTAGACTGGGTGAGAATGGGTGTGTGGTGTGTGTGTGTGTGTGAGACTGTTTGTGTGTGTGATGTCAGTATGAGAGTTGGTGCGTCTGTGTGCGTTTTATTTTTCTAACTGGCAAAGGTGTTACATTAGGGGGGGTCCACGTTTCGCAAGTGTAGAGAAGGGAGGGAATGAGCGTATTTGAGAAGCCCCGAAGCTTTGTGTGGAGCAAAAGAACCAGGTCGCTTCCACACAGCGTTACTCAGTCGATGAAAAGATAATGCCGTTCGACTGCTTCGGAGTGAGACCTCTGCTGGTCATAAGCACGCTGCCCAGGTATGGAAGCCTCTCCACTCTCTCCACAACTGCCCCATCACCAATGGGGAGTTGAGGGGGTGGAGTGTTTGATGGCACAAAATACCCAGATACAGTCCCATCGGTGAGCTCCTCCGGCGGGCAAGGCTGCGTTGGCTGGGTCATGTAGCCCGCATGCCCAGCCACCGCATGCCTCAACAGCTTTTGTTCGGCCGTGCGTGATGTGAGTGTGTGTGACACTACGTGCGTGTGTGTGATGTGACACCATGCGTGATGTGAGTGTGTGTGACACTACATGTGTGTGTGTGATGTGACACTATGCGTGATGTGAGTGTGTGTGACACTACGTGCGTGTGTGTGATGTGACACCATGCGTGATGTGAGTGTGTGTGACACTACGTGCGTGTGTAATGTGACACCATGCGTGATGTGAGTGTGTGTGACACTACGTGTGTGTGTGACGTGACACCATGCGTGATGAGAGTGTGGGTGACACTACGTGCGTGTGTGTGTGTGTGACACCATGCGTGATGTGAGTGTGTGTGACACTACGTGCGTGTGTAATGTGACACCATGCGTGATGTGAGTGTGTGTGACACTACGTGCGTGTGTAATGTGACACCATGCGTGATGTGAGTGTGGGTGACACCGTGTGCGTGTGTGTGCGTGTGTGATGTGACACCATGCGTGATGTGAGTGTGTGTGACACTACGTGTGCGTGTGTGACGTAACACCATGCGTGATGTGAGTGTGTGTGACACTACGTGCGTGTGTGTGCGTGTGACGTGACACCATGCATGATGTGAGTGTGTGTGACACCACGTGCGTGATGTGACCCTGCGTGTGTGTGTGTGTGATGTGACCCCGTGCGTGATGAGAGTGTGTGTGACACCACGTGCGTGATGTGACCCCGCGTGTGTGTGTGTGTGATGTGACCCCGTGCGTGATGAGAGTGTGTGTGACACCACGTGCGTGCGTGACACCGCGTGTGTGTGTATGTGTGACGTGACACCATGTGTGATGAGAGTGTGTGTGACACCGCGTGCGTGTGTGACACTGCGTGTGTGTGTGTGTGACGTGACACCATGCGTGATGAGAGTGTGTGTGACGTGACACCACCATGCGTGATGTGTGTGTGTGACACCGCGTGCGTGACGTGACCCCGCGCGTGACCCCGCCGTCGACCACCCCCACCCGCTCAGGCGCAAGGCGGAGGAGGACCGCACGCGCAAGGAGGAGGAGAAGGCCCGGAAGGAGGTGATCAAGCAGGAGTACTTGCGGCGCAAGCAGGAGCAGCTGCTGGAGGAGGCCGGCGCCACGCGCCCCAAGCCGGCGCTGCCGCCGCCGCCGCACGTGCGGCCTCACGCCCGCAGGCAGCGGCCCAAGTCGGTCCAGCGGGAGCACGACGGCCCCGTGGGGGGCTCCCCCGGCAAGGCGCCCTCCGGTGAGGTTGGCCCCCCTCCCTCTCCATCCCTCGCCTCGCCTCTCCATCCAAACCCTCGCCTCCATCCCTCCCTCGCCTCCATCCCTCCCTCGCCTCCATCCCTCCTTCACTTCTATCCCTCCCTCACCTCCTTCACCTCCATCCCTCCTTTACCTCCCTCACCTCCCTCCTCCCTCACTTCCATCCCTCCCTCTCCATCCCTCGCCTCGCCTCCATCCCTCCCTCACCTCCATCCCTCCCTCCTCCCTCACCTCCCTCGCCTCCATCCCTCCCTCACCTCCATCCCTCACTTCCATCCCTCCCTCACCTCCCTCACCTCCCTCCTCCCTCACCTCCCTGACTCCCTGCCCCCTCCCTCCCCCTCTCCATCCCTCCCTCACCTCCATCCCTCCCTCACCTCCCTCACCTCCATCCCTCCTTCACTTCCATCCCTCCTTCACCTCCATCCCTCCCTCACCTCCCTCACCTCCATCCCTCCTTCACTTCCATCAATCCCTTCCTCCATCGCTCACTCATTCCCTCGCTTCATCAATCCCTCCATCAATCCCTGCATGCCTTCCTCCATCCATCCCTCCCTCCCTCCCTCCGTCTGACTGCCTTGTAGGCTCAGCGAGCTATCTGGTTTGAAAGTCAATGAAGGCAAAGAGCCCCCGTCTAAACCTTAACGGACTGTTGGGGCAAGCGCCTTTAGCGAAGTGACAGCAGCTCATGAAGGCTACCGGCACTGTGACACACGAGGGGGGGGTGGGTGGTCAGCACCACGCCCGGCCGCCTTTGTCTCCCCCAGTGCCGATGTTCACTGCACACCGCTATGCCAGGTACTCATTTGAGGCCGGGTCGACCTAGGGGAGGCCCAGGGCCCGTTCAGATAATCGTCACCGGCGCTGGTGGCCGCCAGCCGGGATGGAACTCGGCTCGCCGGGACCGCCGGCACCGCAGTGTGCCGTGCGGTGCGGTGTTATAATGGCAGAACGCCAACGCGGTCGTGTCCGGCGTAACGGGGGGAGTGACGAGCGGTGTAACGGGGAGTGGCGAGTGGTGTAACGGGGAGTGGCGAGTGGTGTAACGGGGAGTGGCGAGTGGTGTAACGGGGAACGGTGTAACAGGGAGTGGCGAGCGGTGTAACGGGGAGTGGCGAGTGGTGTAACGGGGAGTGTTGAGTGGTGTAACGGGGAGTGTTGAGTGGTGTAACGGGGAACGGTGTAACAGGGAGTGGCGAGCGGTGTAACGGGGAGTGGCGAGTGGTGTAACGGGGAGTGACGAGCGGTGTAACGGGGGGAGTGTTTAGCGGTGTAACGGGGAGTGGCGAGCGGTGTAACGGGGGGAGTGTTGAGCGGTGTAACGGGGAGTGACGAGCGGTGTAACGGGGGGAGTGTTGAGCGGTGTAACGGGGGGAGTGGCGAGCGGTGTAACGGGGAGTGGCGAGCGGTGTAACGGGGGGAGTGTTGAGCGGTGTAACGGACTCCCCCTTCCCCCTCTACCCCCGTCCCCCCCCCGCCCAGTGGGGAATCTGAGCCGGGCCGAGTCCGGCTCCACCAACTCAGTGGCCACGGCGGCCACGGCGGACAGCGTCCACTCGGGCGTGCGGCCGCATCGGTGAGCCGCCGCTCGGCAACCGCAACCACAACCACGCCGTGCGTGTGTACGCGTGTGTACGCGTGTGTGTGCGCGTGTGTGTGCGCGTGTGTACGTGTGTGTGTGTGCGCGTGTGTACGCGTGTGTGCGCGTGTGTACGCGTGTGTACGCGTGTGTGTGTGCGCGTGTGTGGCGTGCGTGTGTGGCGCGTGTGTGCGCGTGTGTGCGTGTGTGTGTGTGTGTGGCTCACAACAACGAGCGGAGCGGCGGGCGGCTAAAACGCAGCAACTTTGCGCAGTAGGGGGCCATCTGCCGGTCATCTCAGTCAGTCGACCCACGGCACCTACAGGGTCTGTCCCGTGACCTCCTGCACCTAGCCTGGCACAGCAGGGGGCACAGGTGGTGCCATCTGCCCGGTCATCTCAGTCGGCCGACCTATTGCTCCTGCGGGGTCTGTCCCGTGACCTCCTCCTGCCAGCGGGCGTTCGACACTGCACGTGATGGCCTTGAAGTGCACCTAGCCTGGCGCAGCACCACATGGCGGTGCTGCGGCAGGCGAGGTGGCGGCGGTGGTGGTGCTGTGGGTGGTTGCAGTGGTTGACGTGGTGGCGGTGGCGATGGCGATGGTAGTGTAGTGTTGTAAGGACGAGCAGACTTCTTTAGGAGGCACACTCTGTTTATTGTATTATTCCCTTATACAACGCTTAACACACACAGAGGGATATTCGGTCCCCTCACCCGATACCCTAGGGAGGTACAGCCTCCGGACCTGGTGGGACTCACACGTCTACCGCTAACCTCCTTGATACCTAAGGAGGTACAGCCTCCGGACTTGGCCGGATTCACACGTCTACCGCTAACCTCCTTGATACCTAAGGAGGTACACAACCTCCAGACTTGGCGGGACTCACACGTCTACCGCTATCCTAGAGTCCTCCGGCTAGGACCTATGGGAGGCTATCTGACCCACCGCTGGCCCGGTGGGTCCTGACCACTGGGTATGCCGAGCCTTAGCCCTTAGAAGGGCTGAAAGGCTGGTCCAGGGTCCTAGCTAGGCTCCAGCCCGGTCTTCTGTCTTCCTGCAGGGAGAGAACTCCCCGAGGTCCGTTGAGTCACCCGTCTTATACTCCTTCGTGGCCAGGCAGAACCAATCACACATTCCCACGTGGAACCGTCTGATTGGTTCGTACCAAACCCTGGCTACGATCCGGTTCACCTCGACTGACCCCAACCGTTGTACCCCGGGGTAATGCTGCACTGCCCTGGTGGCAACGCAGGTTACGCAACAGCGCGTAGTTAACACCTCTACAGTAGTACTGCTGTGTGGTGGTGGTGACGGTGGTGCCACTATGTGATGGTGGTGATGGTGGTGGTGTGTGTGGTGGACGCAGGCTGGATGAGATGCACGCGCTGGGAGGCCGTGGCGCTGGTGACCGAGACTGGGAGAACGGCTCAACCACTTCCTCTGTGGCCTCCGTAGCGGAGTACACTGGTACACAACCACCACAATCACAACCACAACCACCACCACAATTACAACCACCACCACAACCACCACCTCAATCACCACCTCAACCACCACCTCAATCACAACCACCACCTCAACCACAACCACCACCTGAACCACCACAATAACAACTACCACCACAACCAGCATCACAACCACCCCAACCACCACCCCAACCACCACCACCACAACCACCACCACCCTAACCACCACCCCAACCACCACCCCAACCATCACCACCACAACCACGACCACCACAACCACCACCGCCACAACCACCACAATCACAACCAGCACAATCACAACAACCACAACCACCACCACAACTACCACCACAACCTCTCGTATGTGCGTCTGGCACCGAACACCAAACCATGGATGACGTAACCTCAAGCTGTTAATACTGTGGGTTGGGGGTGAGTGGGTCAGTGGGTGGGTCAGTGGGTGGGTCAGTGGGTGGGTCGGTGGGTGGGTCAGTGGGTGGGTCAGTGGGTTGATCAGTGAGTAGGTCAGTGGGTGTGGGGTGGGTGGGTGTGGGTGGGTCAGTGGGTAGGTCAGTGGGTGGGTGTGGGTGTGGATGGGTGGGTGTGGGGTGGGTGGGTGTGGGTGGGTGGGTGTGGGTGGGTGTGGTTGGATGGGTGAGGGTGTGGGTGGGTGTGGGTGAGGGTGGGTGTGGGTGGGGTGGGTGGGTGTGGGTGGGTGTGGGTGGGGTGTGGGTGTGGGTGGGGGTGGGTGGGGTGGGTGGGTTGGTGTGGGGTGGGTGTGGGTGGGTGGGTGTGGGTGGGTGTGGGTGGGTGTGGGTGGGGTGGGTGGGTGAGTGTGGGTGGGTGTGGGTGGGTGTGGGTGGGTGTGGGTGGGTGTGGGAGGGGTGGGTGGGTGTGGGTGGGTGTGGGTGGGTGGGGTGGGTGGGGTGGGTGAGTGTGGGTAGGTGTGGGTGGGTGTGGGTGGGTGGGGTGGGTGTGGGTGGGTGGGGTGGGTGGGGTGGGTGTTGCCTGCTCGCGCTATGAACCCGGCAGAGGCCCCGAGTTCCATCCCCGCTCACGGCCACCAGCACCAGTGACGATTATCTGAACCCCTAGGTCGACCCAGCCTCAAATGAGTAGCTGGCGCGATGCGCGGTAAACGTCGCCACTGGGAGGGAGACAAAGGCGGCCGGGCGTGGTGCTGGCCACCCCCCCCCCCCCCCCCCCCACGTGTGCCGTGCCGACCCTCATAGGTGGCTGCTGCTACCCGCTGACAGCACTTGCCCCAAGCAGTCTGTTAAGGCTACACGGGGGACCTTTGTCTTTGTGATTGTGAGTGCTGGAGCTTTGGATAACTGTTGTTGTTGCTGCTGTTGTTGTTACTACTGTTGTTGTTGCTGCTGTTGGTGTTACTACTGTTGTTGCTGCTGTTGTTACTGCTGCTGTTGTTGCTGTTGCTGCTGTTGTTGTTACTGCTGCTGTTGTTGCTGCTGTTGTTGTTGCTGCTGTTGTTGCTGCTGTTGTTGTTGTTGTTGCTGCTGTTGGTGTCACTACTGTTGTTGTTACTGCTGCTGTTGTTGCTGCTGTTGCTGTTGCTGCTGCTGCTGCCGCTGTTGCTGATGCTGCTGTTGCTGCTGCTGTTGTTGTTGCTGCTGTGGCTGCTGCTGCTGTTGCTGCTGCTGTTGTTGTTGCTGCTGTAGGCCCCAAGCTGTTCAAGGAGCCGAGTGCCAAGTCCAACAAGCACATCATCCACAACGCCATCGCACACTGCTGCCTGGCCGGCAAGGTCAACGAGCCGCAGAAGAACCGAATCATCGAGGTGAGCATCCAACAACGCTCGGCAACAACAACAACAGCGCACAACAACAACAACAGCGCACGACAACAACAACACCAACAACAGCGCACAACAACAACAACACCAGCAGCGCACAACAACAACAACACCAACACCAGCGCACGACAACAACAACACCAGCAGCGCACAACAACAACAACAACAACAGCGCACAACAACAACAACAACAGCGCACAACAACAACAACAGCGCACAACAACAACAACACCAGCAGCGCACAACAACAACAACACCAGCAGCGCACAACAACAACAACACCAGCAGCGCACAACAACAACAACAACAGCGCACAACAACAACAACACCAGCAGCGCACAACAACAACAACACCAGCAGCGCACAACAACAACAACAACAGCGCACAACAACAACAACACCAGCGCACGACAACAACAACACCAGCGCACAACAACAACAACAGCGCACAACAACAACAACAACAGCGCACAACAACAACACCAGCGCACGACAACAACAACACCAGCAGCGCACAACAACAACAACAACAGCGCACAACAACAACAACAACAGCGCACAACAACAACAACACCAGCGCACGACAACAACAACAGCAGCGCACGACAACAACAACACCAGCAGCGCACAACAACAACAACAACAGCGCACAACAACAACAACACCAGCGCACGACAACAACAACACCAGCGCACAACAACAACAACAACAGCGCACAACAACAACAACAACAGCGCACAACAACAACACCAGCGCACGACAACAACAACACCAGCAGCGCACAACAACAACAACAACAGCGCACAACAACAACAACAACAGCGCACAACAACAACAACACCAGCGCACGACAACAACAACAGCAGCGCACGACAACAACAACACCAGCAGCGCACAACAACAACAACAACAGCGCACAACAACAACAACAGCAACAGCAGCGCACGACAACAACTCCGCCCACAGCAAACCTCTCCGTCTCTGCCCCCAAACCCCCCACCCACCCCCCCACCACCCCCCCACCACCCCCCCACCACCTCCCCCCACCACCCACCACCCCCCCCACCACCTCCCCCCCCACCCACGCCAGGAGCTGGAGCGGAGCGAGGCGAACCACTTTGTGATCCTATTCCGCGATGCGGGCTGCCAGTTCCGTGCGCTCTACACGTACCAGCCGGACGGCGACGACATGAGCAAGCTGACGGGCACGGGTCCGCGCGCCATCGCCCGCCGCATGGTGGACAAGCTCTACAAGTACAGCTCGGACCGCAAGCAGTTCACCGCCATCCCGGCGCGGAGCATGTCCGTGAGCGTCGACGCCCTCACCCTCCACGGCCAGTACTGGCAGCCACGGAGGCCCGGAACGGCGGCGGCCGGGGCGGCCGGGGCCGGCGGCGGCGGCGGCGGCGGCGGCGTCTCGCTGGGGCCCTCGCGGCGTTAGCTCGCCGCCGCGGGAGGAGGGGGAGGGAGGGCGAGGGGAAGGGGGAGGGGGGGGGTGTAGCGGCAGCGGTGTCGGGGCACCGGCGGGATTGTCGCTGCTCGGGGTGCGTTTGTTTTTTGACTTTTGGGTGGCCGCCGCCGCCGCTGTTTGCTGCCGCGATGGCGGCGATGGCGATGGTGATGAACGCTTACCGGCGCCGGGTTCCAGCGCCGGGTTTCCAGCGCCGGGTTTCCAGCGCCGGGTTCCATTGCCGGGTTCCAGTGCCGGGTTTCCAGCGCCGGGTTTCCAGCGCCGGGGTTCCAGCGCCGGGGTTCCAGCGCCGGGCTTCCAGCGCCGGCGCCCTCCGCCCTTCGACTTGCGGGCGAACAATTGTTGATGACGGCCAAGACGGTGATGGCGGCGACGACGACGATGCCGGTGAAGAGGGCGGCGAGGCTGACCAGGGTGAGCGCGTGGGGGGGGGGGGAGGGGGTGGTAGTGGTGGTGGTGTTCGCTGGGTGAGCGATGGGGGTGGCGTAGAGCGAGGGGCTTTGTTGGAAGTCTCGTTAGAAGGGAAGGCGGGCGATGGTGGCGGAGATGGCGATGGTGGTGGTGGAGATGATGATGATGATGGCTGGCGATGGAGATGGCGGTGATGGCCGCGATGGTGGAGGTGGTAGAGATGGGGTGGCATTGATGATGAAGATGGTATAGAGCGTGGCGATGATGATGGTGCAGATGGTATAGATCGTGGCGATGATGGTGATGGTGAAGATGGTATAGATCGTGGCGATGAAGATGGTGAAGATGGTATAGAGCGTGGTGAAGATGGTATAGATCGTGGTGATGATGGTGAAGATGGTATAGAGCGTGTTGAAGATGATGGTGAAGATGGTATAGATCGTGGTGAAGATGGTATAGATCGTGGTGAAGATGGTATAGATCGTGGCGATGATGATGATGATGATGGTGAAGATGATGATGGTGAAGATGGTATAGATCGTGGCGATGATGATCACGACGATGACGACGATGATGACGGCGATGGGTGGCGGCTGGGTCGCCGACAGAGGAGGAGGAGGAGGAGGATGAGGAGGAGGAGGAGGATGAGGAGGAGTCGATTTCGACGGCTGTCGCCAGAATCTCCCCGGCGTTCCGCGTCCGGGTTCAGCCGCGTGCAACGTAGAGCGACCGGGACCGGTGGTCGGGTGGTCGCCTCCTCCCACCGCCATGGTAACGTGGAGTGAGCGCGCCCGCCCACCCGCACCAGCCGGTGGTGGTAGTGGGGTGGGGGGAGTGGTTGCACCCGGCTCGTGCGGACTCACCGAGGGTGGTGGGAGGTTGGTGGGGGTGTTGCTGTTTGCGTGCACCTCGTGAAGGTGGGGTCGAGTCGGTACAACACACACACACACGCGCACACACACGCACGCGCACACACACACACACTTGCACACACACACACTTGCACACACACACACTTGCACACACACACTTGCACACATGCACACACACGCACACACACACGCACACACAAACACAGAAACGCAACACACACACAAACACAGAAACGCAACACACACACACACAAACACAGAAACGCAACGCGCGTACACAGGCGTGAGGCCGCCCATTTGCCAAGACGGCCCCAAGAAAAGACTCCGAAAGGGGACTGGACGTTCCACGCACCGGTCGGCAGCGTTTACTTCACTGCAAGGCTTTTAGTGTGCGGGCGCACACCACCACCATCACCATTACCACCACCATCATCATCACCACCACCATCACCACCTTTACCACCACCACCGTCACCACCACCACCATCACCGTCATCACCACCACCACCATCATCACCACCGTCACCACCACCGTCACCATCACCACCATCACCACCACCATCACCACCACCATCACCACCATCACCACCATCACCACCACCACGCATCGTCAAACACAAACCCCACCCACCCCTCCCCATCCACCCCTCCCCACCCACCACTCCCGACAGAATAATTTCAGAAGGCGTGCGACGGCCCTCTTGAACACGCCACTGATGACGTCTTATCGGCGAAAGTTGGGGGGGGGATTGGGCGGGAGGGCCCAAGCCCCCCAAACCCACCCCAAGCCCCCCCCCTTCCCCTCTAGCCCCCCCCCCTCCAGCCCCCCCTCCCCCCACTTCGCCGGGTCTCTGAGAATGAGTGACCGAACACTGATTTCAAGCGACCTGGTTGTGTGTTTGTGTGTTGGTTGTTTTTTGGTGGTGGGGTCGTGGTTGGGTTTGGTTGGTTGGGTTTGTGTGCCCGTCTGTTCAATGAAACTGAGATTAGGGGGGGGGGGGGTGAGGGGTGGGGGGTGGGGGGAAATGGGAGGAGGGCGATGGGATTGGGTAAATTAATATATGGCGTGAAAGTTACGCGAGGATATGAACCAGTGTTGATTGGGCTGGGGGGGAGGCCTTTTGAGGAAGGCAATTAGCCCTGTGCCTGTCTCTCTGTCTCTATCGCTCTGTCTCTCTCTCTCTCGGTCTCTCTCTGGCTTTCTGTCTCTCTCTGTCTCTGTGTCTCTCTGTCCCTGTGTCTCTATCGCTCTGTCTCTCTCTCTCTCTCGGTTTCTCTCTCTCTCGGTCTCTCTCTCTCGGTCTCTCTCTGTCTCTGTGTCTCTCTGTCTCTCTGTCCCTGTCTCTCTGTCTCTATCGCTCTGTCTCTCTCTCTCTCTCGGTTTCTCTCTCTCTCAGTCTCTCTCTGGCTTTCTGTCTCTCTCTGTCTCTGTGTCTCTGTCTCTCTGTCCCTGTCTCTCTGTCTCTATCGCTCTGTCTCTCTCTCTCTCGGTTTCTCTTTCTCTCTCGGTCTCTCTCTGGCTTTCTGTCTCTCTCTGTCTCTGTGTGTCCCTGTCTCTCTGTCCCTGTGTCTCTGTCTCTATCGCTCTGTCTCTCTCTCGGTCTCTCTCTGGCTTTCTGTCTCTCTCTCTGTCTCTGTGTGTGTCTCTCTCTCTATCGCTCTGTCTCTCGGTCTCTCTCTCTGTCTCTCGGTCTTTCTCTCTGTGTCTCTTTCTCTCTGTCTCTCTCTCGGTCTCTCTCTGTCTCTCTTTGTGTCTCTTTGTCCCCCCCCAAGGTCTGCACGCGCACCACCTCGTCCGTTCGTCGCGAGTGCTTGCGGCCGCGTTTGGTTGGTTTTTGGAGTTTCTGGGGGGAGGTTTTTTGTTTTTTTTGCTGCCGAACGAAAAAAACAGAAAAAAAAACATTCAGCGGTGTTCGTGTTGATTTAATGACACGGTTCCACCTCCTCCCAACGAACACAATTATATAAATGATGATTTGCCAGTGCGAGGCTGCCTTGGTTCGCGTCATTTTTTTCCCCAACCACCACCGTGTGGTTAGGGGCCATCCATTTAGTCCGTACGCATGGAGGGGGGGGAGGGTGAAGCTTCGATAATTTGTCTACATTGGCCTTCAAATGAGTTAGCTAGTCCGGCGGTGTGGACTATCTGTATAGCTTGAACCACGTGAATATCATTCATCCTTGATGATCGTTTCTGCGTGGATTAAATATCGGACGTTCTTTAGGATTCGGGTGGGTGCTTCAGGCGTAGCTACACAGGTTGTGGAGGGGGGGTATAAAAAGTACGTGTGTGTACAGGGAGGGGGCGTGAGGGGTCAAGTTGTGACAGATTTTTGCGGTCCTACTCAATGGGTGGCCCCTTATACGGTGTACCCGTGCGGAAGTTGAACGTCTTTGTGCCTGTCAATCCCTTATCAGTGCCCCTTAAAAATATCAACGTTCATCCTGTATACTACGCTATACACTACTTTACGCTACGCTATACACTACTTTACGCTACGCTATACACTACGCTATACACGACACTACTACATAACTTTTGATTTGAAGCTTTCGTGACTGCAGTAATTCATATTCTTAGCTCTTTCGGTAAAGTCACGTTGAAGAGAAAACAAAATAATAAAATATATATAAAACGGTCGTCACACCTGAGAATTTTTATTGTTTTATATATGTTTTATTATTTTATTGTTTCCCTTCAACGTGACTTTACCGAAAGAGCTAAGAATACTACATAACTGTCAACCCCTTATCAGTACCCTACATTATCACAAACCAATGTAGACCTTATTGGTCACCCCGTGGCCCTTATAAATCTCAATGTTCATCCTATACACTACACTACACACAACACTACTACATACCTGTCAACCCCTTATCAGTGCCCCTACCTTATCACAAACCAATTCAGACCTCATTGGTCACCCCGTGCCCCTTTTAAATCTCAACGTTCATCCCACAACGTCTCATCACAAGGGAGAAACACAAGCAAATAGACGCAATGATATGCTTTAGTTTCCCGTGTTGAAACGGCTGTACGCCGTATGGACCTATACACTAAATTTCCCCTGTACAAGAATACGGGGTGAGCCGTATGGGTTGACACGGTATACTTCAATTCACGCTGTACATGCTGGACATGGTCCCTGGCCAACCCACCCTATCCCACTTGTGTGTCCCAGTGCCGGCCTTAACAGGTGCTGCTGCTAGCTGCTAACGGAACTTGTATATTCATGTACGGAATAATTTTTTGGTTTATTTTACCAGGTAAGGGCCCACCGAGCTATACAGCTCTGTTTTTTTTTTTCAGAAGCCCTGAGAAACGGCCCAAGTCCAGAGCGTTGTACTCCTGAATGTGTGTCCTTCAACGTGTTGGGTGAAGCCAAAGGAACTTGAGATTAGATTGAAGTTCTGAAGGTAACATTGGTTAGGGACAAGGAGGTGGTTGGAAAGCTGGGGGAACCGACCCAAGTCCAGAGCGTTGTCCTCCTGAATGTGTGTGGCCTTCAACGTGTTGGGTGAAGCCAAAGGAACTTGAGATAGATTGGAGTCCTGAAGCGACGGTGAGTCGACATAGACATGGATATTGAGAGTTGCTCCATAATACAGGTTCTTTTGGGTTAGGCCACGTAAATATAAATCCGTCTTTAAACCCGCGACGGCAAATTAGTAAGGTTTGTCACGTAAACGGAACATACCAATTCGTTACTAGTGTTGAGGCGTAAATGGTGACTCGGAGGCAGATCTTCATGTAGGGGCTTGCGCCAGTTGTTTTATTAAAGACTTTTTCTTCACACACGACTCCGTGTACTGCACGCTCACTGCCTACACTCCACACCCCGGGGGGAAGGGTACTGGGGGAGGTCACTAGCGCACCCGCAGACTACCCTAGCCTGGTGCCAATTTCCCCCTACCCCGTGGTCCCATCGCTCCCCCGGGGGAAGGGTACTGGGGAGGTCTTGAGCACACCCACAGGCTCCCCTAGCCTGGTGCGCATTACCCCCTACCCTGTGTCCCATCGCTCCCCCGGGGGAAGGGTACTGGGGAGGTCACTAGCGCACCCACAGGCTACCCTAGCCTGGTGCGCATTACCCCCTACCCTGTGTCCCATCGCTCCCCCGGGGGAAGGGTACTGGGGGAGGTCTCTAGCACACCTGCACACTACCCTAGCCTGGTGCCAATTTCCCCCTTCCCCGGGGTCCCATCCCTCCCCCGGGGGAAGGGTACTGGGGAGGTCCCTAGCACACCTGCAGTCTACCCTAGCCTGGTGCTCATTACCCCCTACCCTGGGTCCCCACTCCCAACTTCACACGTTCCTGGCTCCTCGCAACGACCTCGGACACATCGCGGGTCCCAGCCTAAATATCCCAGCGGGACATGACGTCACCGTCCCGCCCCCTGCGCGTGACGTCGTTGTACCGGAGGGCGAGCGTGACATGACGTCACTGACTACTACTCTACACTAGCATAGCACACCGGTGCGTTGGAGAGCACATCCACAACATTTACGGTCTGGGTACGACGTTTCGCCAGAAATTACAACGGGCATCATCGGGTGACGTGCGCTGTAGCGGTGACGAATTGCCACGTTCTGTTTACGTGACAAACCTCACTAATTGGCTGTGTCGGGCGGTGGCGGCGGGTTTTATCGACACAACATTTATATTTACGTGGTGTAACCCCCAAAAAAATCGTATTCTTTGGGTCTTTCGGTAACGTCACGAAGGTTCAAAGAAAATATTTTTTTTAACTACGATGTTTCGATCGCAAAGGGTCGGGAAACCACTTGTGTTGCGATCGAAACGCCGTCGTTTTTTTGTTATTTTCTTTGAACCTATCTACGTGACCTTACCGAAAGACGCAAAGAATATGGATTCCTGCAGTCACGAAAGCTTTGAGTCAAGATTAAAACAAAAAAATCTGTTATGGATGATATTGGTCGCGAAAGCCCTACTACTACGTGTTCAGGAGAGTTCCTTTCCGAACGAACACGGATGAAGAGAAGCTCGGCTAACTCTGGTGTAGGAATGTAGGGATTTTGCTTCGGGTGGACGCTAGATAAGCAGGATTTAGTTACCGCTTTGATTCTGGCGCTCCAGATCTGAGCAAGGTGTCAAAATGACTGGAACGGTTGGGAGTTAAGCGAGGGCTCGAGATGGGCTGATTTTGGATAAACGATCGCTCGGCCTCCATCGCGACCCTCTTGACCTGACGGGGGTAGGGGAGGGGAGGGGGGGTGGCTTCGTTTGGGGAGAAAAGGTCAGAGGGGCCGGTGCCATGTTTCGGTGAAGAGCTAAAACGTCTCGTTGGTTTGTCTGAGAGTAGTTCGTTAACAATAATGATTACATGCGTAATGACTACTCGACACACTTCTCTTGAGATGGCACTTTGTTGAAGACGCGTTCACTTGACATCGGCGGAGACCCCCACTGCAACAACAGCTCCCGAGTCTCCCGCGTATCTCCCTTGTATACCAGCCGAGGTCAAGCCCCCCTGGCTCGATCATTCTCGCCGACTCTGGACACTCGCTCCACCGGCAGACTGTACCACCCTCTTCCGTCACCTGACCACGCCCCCCTTCTCGATCATTCTTGCCGACTCTGGACACTCGCTCCACCGGCAGACTCTACAGCCCTCTTCCGTCGCCTGACCACGCCCCCCTTCTCGATCATTCTCGCTGACTCTGGACGCTCGCTCCACCGGCAGACTGTACCACCCTCTTCCATCGCCTGACCACACTCCCCTTCTCGATCATTCTCGCTGACTCTGGACGCTCGCTCCACCGGCAGACTCTACAGCCCTCTTCCGTCGCCTGACCACGCCCCCCTTCTCGATCATTCTCGCCGACTCTGGACGCTCGCTCCACCGGCAGACTGTACAGCCCTCTTCCGTCGCCTGACCACGCCCCCCTTCTCGATCATTCCCGTAGCCACCAGTCGCTTCGCACTCACAACTGATACCCCCGTCATTACCTCCCATGGCCACTAGCGCATTCGCACCGCATGCAGGCTCTATAATGTCATTACACATGTAACACAGCAATTTTCATAAAGGATTTCACAGCGCTGTACAAGGACACAGCGGCAGACACTAAGGCATACAAATGATAATATTATAAATACATTTTAAAACGCATTTTCTCAACGAACTAAAAGTTTCATGAACGGAAGCGTTCATAGATAGGCTTTTTAAGGCGCGTTCTAAAAGTGTCCACAAACTCGGAGAGAGAGAGAAAGAGAGATCCCTCTTGAGTATCTTCTGGAAGAGCGTTCCATAGCCCGGTGGGGCGAGCTACACAGTGACAAAGCTCGGTCACCCATAGACCGAAGAAGCCTCGACCTGGGAATGCAGAGCGAAGATCCGCATCGTGCCCAGATCTTAGGTGAAACAATGACTTGAAGGCCAGCGGGCGCGGCAAGATTGCCCGCGTCCCATGCATGTGGCCCAGCTGTCTTAAGACCAGCAAACGCCTTGTTGGCCAAGGGACTGGGTGTTGAGCAGGTCTACAGCGAGTCCGTGGCGGGGCGGTCGGGCCGGCGAACGGCTTCAGCCGGGTTGCGAGTTTGCGGGGATTGTGGGACCCCACTGAGGCCACGAGATACTCCCGTTGGTGCAACTACTCTACGCTACTGCACTATACACTGCACTATATACTACCATATATTACTATACACTACTGTACGTTACTATACACTACTATATAGTACTACACTATAAATTACTATACACTGCACTATACACTACCATATATTACTATACACTACTGTATTTTACTATACACTACCACATAGTACTACACTATAAACTACTATGCACTGCACTATATACTACTATACATTACTATACACTACTATATAGTACTACACTATAAACTACTATACACTGCACTATACACTACTATATGTTACTATACACTACTATACATTACTATACACTACTATATAGTACTACACTATAAACTACTATACACTGCACTATACACTACCATATATTACTATACACTACTGTACATTACTATACACTACTATATAGTACTACACTATAAACTACTTTACACTGCACTATACACTACTATATGTTACTATACACTACTGTACATTACTATACACTACTATATAGTACTACACTATAAACTACTATGCACTGCACTATATACTACTATACATTACTATACACTACTATATAGTACTACACTATAAACTACTATACACTGCACTATACACTACTATATGTTACTATACACTACTATACATTACTATACACTACTATATAGTACTACACTATAAACTACTATACACTGCACTATACACTACTATATGTTACTATACACTACTATACATTACTATACACTACTATATAGTACTACACTATAAACTACTATACACTGCATTATACACTACTATATGTTACTAAACACTACTATACATTACTATACACTACAATATAGTACTACACTATAAACTACTATACATTGCACTATACACTACTATATGTTACTATACACTACTATGCATTAATATACACTACTATATAGTACTACACTATAAACTACTATACACTGCACTATACACTACTATATGTTACTATACACTACTATGCATTACTATACACTACTATATAGTACTACACTATACACTGCACTATACACTACTATATGTTACTATACACGACTATACATTACTTTACACTACAATATAGTACTACACTATAAACTACTATACACTGCACTATACACTACTATATGTTACTATACACTACTATGCATTAATATACACTACTATATAGTACTACACTATAAACTACTATACACTGCACTATACACTACTATATGTTACTATACACTACTATGCATTAATATACACTACTATATAGTACTACACTATAAACTACTATACACTGCACTATACACTACTATATGTTACTATACACTACTATACATTACTATACACTACTATATAGTACTACACTATAAACTACTAAACACTGCACTATACACTACTATATGTTACTATAGATGACTATACATTACTTTACACTACTATATAATACTACACTATAAACTACTATACACTGCATTATACACTACTATATGTTACTATACACGACTATACATTACTTTACACTACTATATAGTACTACACTATAAACTACTATACACTGCACTATACACTACTCTATGTTACTATACACTACTATGTATTACTATACACTACTATATACTACTACACTATATACTACTTTCCATTACTGCACTATACCCTACTATACACTGCTATATACAATGTTTACTATAGAGTACTACACTACACTATATACTACTACACTATACTACTATACACTATTGCACTATACCACTACACACTATACTACTATACACGACTACACTATACACTACTATACACTACTATGTTCTGCAGACTCATAGAGGCCCAAACTCATAGACACCCCACAGAGATCAAGAGACCCGTACAGAACAAGAGACCCACACAGCGACCCATACTTAAAACTAAACTGAGCTGTGTAACTCCTGGCCATCACAAATGATAGCAGATCAACGAAAGTGACCTATCGTCATCATGTGCAAAGTGTAGTGTATAGTGTAGGACACACATTCCACATCAGTGGTTCTGAACCTTTACTGCTACCTGTGAAAGGGCATCTCGCACCGCCAGGGGGTGCCTAGACACCAGGTTGAGAACCACTGGTCTACACGATGCACTATTATACACTGCCATATACACTACACCTATACACTATATACTACTAGACACTACACTACACACCTATACACTATACACTACCATATACACTACACATATACGCTATACACTACTAGACACTACACTACACACCTATACACTATACACTACCATATACACTACACCTATACACTATACACTACTAGACACTACACTACACACCTATACACTATACACTACCATATACACTACACCTATACACTACACCTATACACTACTAGACACGACCATATACACTACACCTATACACTATACACTACTAGACACTACACAACACACCTATACACTATACACTACCATATACACTACACCTATACACTATACACTACACCTATACACTATGCACTACTAGACACTACACTACACACCTATACATTATACACTACCATATACACTACACCTATACACTATACCTATACACTATGCACTACTAGACACTACACTAAACACCTATACATTATACACTACCATATACACTACACCTATACACTATACACTACCAGACACTACACTACACACCTATACATTATACACTACCATATACACTACACCTATACACTATACACTACCAGACACTACACTACACACCTATACATTATACACTACCATATACACTACACCTATACACTATACACTACCATATACACTACACCTATACACTCTACACTACTATACACTACACTACACACCTATACACTATGCACTACCATGTACACTACACCTATACACTATACACTACTAGACACTACCATATACACTACACCTATACACTATTCACTACTATACACTACACACCTATACACTATACACTACCATATACACTATACACTACTAGACACTACACTACACACCTATACACTATACACTACTATACACTACCACTACACACTACACTACTAGGCACTATACACTACTATAGTATACTACACTACTATACACTACCCTATACACTACACACGTATACACTATACACTACCCCTATACACTACACTACTATACATTACACCTATACACTACACTAATATACACTACCCTATACCCTACACCTATACACTACACCTATACACTACACTACTATACACTACCCTATACACTACACTACTATACACTACACTACTATCCACTACTATACACTACACTACACACCTATACACTATACACTACTATACACTACACTACTATACACTACCATATACACTACACCTATACACTACACTACTATACACTACCCTATACACTACACTACTATAGACTACACTACTATACACTACTCTATACACTACACTACTATACACTACACTACTGTACACTACACTACTATACACTACCATATACACTACACCTATACACTACTATACACTACTCTATACACTACACATATACACTATACTACACCTATACACTACACCACACCTATATACTAGACAGAGGAGGTAGGTGTTCAGGCTGGATACAGCATCCCACGTCAGAGAATGAGGAGGCTTACCGCAGCCTTCGCTCGGAGGTTCAGAGAGCCGTGAGGCACTGCAAGAATGGATGGTGGTTGCAGGTTGCTGAGGAGGTCTAGAGAAGAGATGGAGTGATGTGGTACAGGAGGACGTGGAGCTGAGTGGACTTGCCAAGGACCGGTACCAACGGTGTCAAGATCGGCCTCTGTGGAGGAGGCTCGTGAAGGACGCTACTGGGCAGTTGGAGGCAGTCGCCCTCCAACAACAACGGAGGGCGGAGGAGCGATGGTCACAACAACGAGCGGAGCGCCGGGTGGCTAAAGCACAGCAGGTTGGCACAGTAGGGGGCACAGGTGGTGCATCAGCCAGTCATCTCAGTCAGTCGACCCGTGGCACCTGGGTCTGCCCCGTGACCTCCTGCCAGCGGGTGTTCGACACTTCACGTGGCCTTAACGTGCACCTAGCCTGGCACGAGCGTTGTGGTGACGTGACCGCCACTTAGTGGCGATTGGCGTCTGTTGTTGTTGTTGGTGTGTGTGTGGCGGTTACGTCTAGGGACACCACGGGGAGCTCCTGAGTCACGAGAAATGTTTGGAGGATGAGGAGTCGGGTCAGGATAGACGAAAACTCCAAATCTACAGCAGCAGCAGGCATCGTCAGGGTCGGGGATCGAACCCGCGACCTCCTGTATACCTGGCGAGGTAGTTAACATCTCATAGCCACCGTGATGATGATGATGATGAGAGAGAGACACAGACCTCCTGTAAACTAGGCGAGGTAGTTAACATCTCCTAGCCACCGTGATGATGATGATGAGAGAGAGAGACGCAGACTCCAAATATACAGCAGCAGCATCAGGCTCACTCAACCACTCACCTACCCACCCACTCATTCATCCACTAACTCACCCACTCGCCTACCCACCCACTCACTCATCCACTAACTCAACCACTCACCTACCCACTCACTCATCCACTAACTCAACCACTCACCTACCCACCCACTCACTCGTCCACTAACTCAACCACTCACCTACCCACCCACTCACTCATCCACTAACTCAACCACCCACCCACCCACTCGCTCACTCACTCAACCACTCACCTACCCACCCACTCATTCATCCACTAACTCAACCACTCACCTACCCACCCACTCACTCATCCACTCACTCAACCACTCACCTACCCACCCACTCACTCGTCCACTAACTCAACCTCTCACCTACCCACCCACTCACTCATCCACTAACTCAAACACTCACCTACCCACGCACTCACTCGTCCACTAACTCGACCACTCACCTACCCACTCACTCACTCATCCACTCACTCAACCTCTCACCTACCCACCCACCGACTCATCCACTAACTCAACCACTCACCTACCCACTCACTCACTCAATCACTAACTCAACCACTCACCTACCCACCCACTCACTCATCGACTAACTCAACCACTCACCTACCCAGCCTCTCATCCACTCACTCAACCACTCACCTACCCACGCACTCACTCATCCACTAACTCATCCACTCACTCAACCACTCACCTACCCACCCACTCACTCATCCACTCACCTACCCTGTAACTAACTCACCCACTCACTCATCCACTAACTCAACCACTCACCTACCCACCCACTCACCTACCCACTAACTCAACCACTCACCCACCCACTAACTCGTCCACTAACTCACCCACTCACTCATCCACTCACTCAACCACTCACGTACCCACCCACTCACTCATCCACTAACTCACCCACTCGCCTACTCACTCACTCATCCACTAACTCAACCACTCATTCATCCACTCACTCGTCCACTAACTCATCCACTCACTCATTCACTAACTCAACCACTCACCTACCCACTCACTCATCCACTAACTCAACCACTCACCTACCCACCCACTCACTCACTCATTCACTAACTCAACCACTCACCTACCCACTCACTCATCCACTAACTCAACCACTCACCTACCCACCCACTCACTCAACCACTAACTCAACCACTCACCTACCCTTTCACTCACTCATCCACTAACTCAACTACTCACCTACCCACTCACTCACTCATCCACTAACTCATCCACTAACTCAACCACTCACTCACTCATCCACTAACTCAACCACTCACCCACTCACTCACTAACTCATCCACTAACTCAACCACTCACCTACCCACCCACTCACTCATCCACTAACTCAACCACTCACCTCCCAACTCACTCACTCATCCACTAACTCAACCACTCACCACCCTACTCACTCACTCATCCACTAACTCAACCACTCACCTACCCACTCACTCATCCACTAACTCAACCACTCACCTACCCACTCACTAACTCGTCCACTAACTCAACCACTCACCTACCCATCCACTAACTCAACCACTCACCCACCCACCCACCCACTCACTCATCCACTAACTCAACCACTCACCTACCCACTCACTCACTCATCCACTAACTCAACCACTCACCTACCCACCCACTCACTCATCCACTAACTCAACCACTCACCTACCCACTCATTCACTCATCCACTAACTCAACCACTCACCTCCCAACTCACTCACTCATCCACTAACTCAACCACTCACCTCCCAACTCACTCACTCATCCACTAACTCAACCACTCACCCACCTACCCACTCACTCATCCACTAACTCAACCACTCACCTACCCACTCACTAACTCGTCCACTAACTCAACCACTCACCTACCCACTCACTCACTCATCCACTAACTCAACCACTCACCTACCCACCCACTAACTCAACCACTCACCCACCCACCCAGCCACTCACTCATCCACTAAATCAACCACTCACCCACTCACTCACTCATCCACTAACTCAACCACTCACCTACCCACCCACTCACTCATCCACTAACTCAACCACTCACCTACCCACTCACTCATCCACTAACTCAACCACTCACCTACCCACTCACTCATCCACTAACTCAACCACTCACCTACCCACTCACTCACTCATTCACTAACTCAACCATTCATCTACCCACTCACTCACTCATCCACTAACTCAACCATTCACCCACCCACCCACTCACCTACCCACTAACTCAACCACTCATCCACTAAATCAACCACTCACCTACCCACTCACTCACTCATCCACTAACTCAACCACTCACCTACCCACCCACTCACTCATCCACTAACTCAACCACTCACCCACCCACTCACTCATCCACTAACTCAACCACTCACCTACCCACTCACTCATCCACTAACTCAACCACTCACCTACCCACTCACTCACTCATTCACTAACTCAACCATTCATCTACCCACTCACTCATCCACTAACTCAACCACTCACCTACCCACTCACTCATCCACTAACTCAGCCACTCACCTACCCACTCACTCATTCACTAACTCAACCATTCATCTACCCACTCACTCACTCATCCACTAACTCAACCATTCACCCACCCACCCACTCACCTACCCACTAACTCAACCACTCATCCACTAAATCAACCACTCACCTACCCACTCACTCATCCACTAACTCAACCACTCACCTACCCACCCACTCACTCATCCACTAACTCAACCACTCACCTACCCACTCACTCATCCACTAACTCAACCACTCACCTACCCACTCACTCATCCACTAACTCAACCACTCACCTACCCACTCACTCACTCATTCACTAACTCAACCATTCATCTACCCACTCACTCACTCATCCACTAACTCAACCATTCACCCACCCACCCACTCACCTACCCACTAACTCAACCACTCATCCACTAAATCAACCACTCACCTACCCACTCACTCACTCATCCACTAACTCAACCACTCACCTACCCACCCACTCACTCATCCACTAACTCAACCACTCACCCACCCACTCACTCATCCACTAACTCAACCACTCACCTACCCACTCACTCATCCACTAACTCAACCACTCACCTACCCACTCACTCATCCACTAACTCAACCACTCACCTACCCACTCACTCACTCATTCACTAACTCAACCATTCATCTACCCACTCACTCACTCATCCACTAACTCAACCATTCACCCACCCACCCACTCACCTACCCACTAACTCAACCACTCATCCACTAAATCAACCACTCACCTACCCACTCACTCACTCATCCACTAACTCAACCACTCACCTACCCACCCACTCACTCATCCACTAACTCAACCACTCACCCACCCACTCACTCATCCACTAACTCAACCACTCACCTACCCACTCACTCATCCACTAACTCAACCACTCACCTACCCACTCACTCACTCATTCACTAACTCAACCATTCATCTACCCACTCACTCACTCATCCACTAACTCAACCATTCACCCACCCACTCACCTACCCACTAACTCAACCACTCATCCACTAACTCAACCACTCACCTACCCACTCACTCACTCATCCACTAACTCAACCACTCACCTACCTACTCACCCACCCACTCACTCACTCATCCACTAACTCAACCACTCACCCACCCACTCACTCATCCACTAACTAAACCACTCACCCACCCACCCACTCACCTACCCACTAACTCAACCACTCATCCACTAAATCAACCACTCACCTACCCACTCACTCACTCATCCACTAACTCAACCACTCACCTACCCACCCACTCACTCATCCACTAACTCAACCACTCACCCACCCACTCACTCATCCACTAACTCAACCACTCACCTACCCACTCACTCATCCACTAACTCAACCACTCACCTACCCACTCACTCATCCACTAACTCAACCACTCACCTACCCACTCACTCACTCATTCACTAACTCAACCATTCATCTACCCACTCACTCATCCACTAACTCAACCATTCACCCACCCACCCACTCACCTACCCACTAACTCAACCACTCATCCACTAAATCAACCACTCACCTACCCACTCACTCACTCATCCACTAACTCAACCACTCACCTACCCACCCACTCACTCATCCACTAACTCAACCACTCACCCACCCACTCACTCATCCACTAACTCAACCACTCACCTACCCACTCACTCATCCACTAACTCAACCACTCACCTACCCACTCACTCACTCATTCACTAACTCAACCATTCATCTACCCACTCACTCACTCATCCACTAACTCAACCATTCACCCACCCACTCACCTACCCACTAACTCAACCACTCATCCACTAACTCAACCACTCACCTACCCACTCACTCACTCATCCACTAACTCAACCACTCACCTAACTACTCACCCACCCACTCACTCACTCATCCACTAACTCAACCACTCACCCACCCACTCACTCATCCACTAACTAAACCACTCACCTACCCACTCACTCATCCACTAACTCAACCACTCACCTACCCTTTCACTCACTCATCCACTAACTCAACCACTCAACCACTCACCTACCCACTAACTCACCTACCCACTCACCCACCCACCCACTCACTTCCCTACCCACCAACTCACCCCGACACGGTTCCACCTTCACCATACCACCACCACCACCACCCACCAACCCACCTGACTCACCCTCTCTGTGACGTAACACCCACCCAACCCCACAAGCCCCGCCCCCCCCCCCCCCCCCCCCAGTGTGTGATGGACGAGTTGAGAGCAAAGAAGAAGAATCTGAAAGGGGAGCGTGGATTGTTGAGTCACTCGACCCCTTACAGATGGAACAGATGGGGATTAGTCCACGCGCTCCGGGCCACCGCCTTCTAGCAGGGGGCGGGGCCTAGGGGGCGTGGCTCCTACTCGACGCCCACGCACGGGCAGTAGAAGGCGGAGCGAGATGGAACAGATGGGGATTAGTCCACGCACTTTGTGGGGAGAGAGAGATAAGTGAGAGTGGGGAGAGAGACAAGAGAGAGATAAGTGAGAGTGGAGAGAGACAAGAGAGAGATAAGTGAGAGTGGAGAGAGATAAGAGAGAGATAAGAGAGAGTGGAGAGAGTGGAGAGAGACAATAGAGAGATAAGTGAGAGTGGAGAGAGATAAGAGAGAGCTAAGAGAGAGTGGAGAGAGATAAGAGAGAGATAAGAGAGAGTGGAGAGAGTGGAGAGAGACAAGAGAGAGATAAGAGAGAGTGGAGAGAGATAAGAGAGAGATAAGTGAGAGTGGAGAAAGTTAAGAGAGAGATAAGTGAGAGACCAGTCACAAGCTAATCCCTCAGCTATTTCAATGCTAAATTCTCCTGTGTGATATGTACTAGGTGCCTCTGTGGATGTCTAGGCTTTGACTTTAACATAGCTATTTCTGTTACCAGTCACAAGCTAATCCCTCTGCTATTTCAATGCTAAATTCTCCTGTTTGATATGTACTAGGTGCCTCTGTGGATGTGTAGGCTTTGACTTAAACATAGCTATTTCTGTGACCAGTCACAAGCTAATCCCTCAGCTATTTCAATGCTAAATTCTCCTGTTTGATTTGTACTAGGTGCCTCTGTGGATGTCTAGGCTTTGACTTTAACACAGCCATTTCTGTTACCAGTCACAAGCTAATCCCTCTGCTATTTCAATGCTAAATTCTCCTGTGTGATTTGTACTAGGTGCCTCTGTGGATGTGTAGGCTTTGACTTTAACATAGCCATTTCTGTGACCAGTCACAAGCTAATCACTCAGCTATTTCAATGCTAAATTCTCCTGTGTGATTTGTACTAGGTGCCTCTGTGGATGTGTAGGCTTTGACTTTAACATAGCTATTTCTGTTACCAGTCACAAGCTAATCTCTCTGCTATTTCAATGCTAAATTCTCCTGTTTTATATGTAAACCCCTTTGTCAAGGTGCCTCACTTCTCTAAACCAGCTTAAAAAGACGCTACGAATCTTAACAGCGTTCATTGAAGCTCTGTCGTCCCGACAGGTCTGTTCCTTTCACCTGAAGAAGGCCACTTGCGTTGTGGCCGAAACGTCGTGAGAATTTTATTGTGTTATTTTATTATTTTATTCTCATTCTACGTGACTTTAACGAAAGAACCAAAAAAGATAAGAGAGAGATAAGTGAGAGATAAGAGAGAGAGAGATAAGAGAGATAATTGAGAGATTAATGAGAGATAAGAGAGATAAGTGAGAGATAAGAGAGAGATAAGAGAGAGATAAGAGAGATAAGTGAGAGATAAGAGAGATAAGAGAGAGATGAGTGAGAGATAAGAGAGATAAGTGAGAGATAAGAGAGATAAGAGAGAGACAAGAGAGAGATGAGAGCGATAAGTTAGAGGTAAGAGATATATACGTGAGAGATAAGTGAGAGATAAGAGAGATAAGTGAGCGATTAGAGAGATATACGTGAGAGATAAGAGAGATACGTGAGAGATAAGTGACAGATAAGAGAGATATACGTGAGATATACGTGAGGGATAAGTGCGAGATAAGAGAGAGATAAGAGAGATACGTGAGAGATTAGTGAGAGATAATTGAGAGATACGTGAGAAATAAGTTAGAGGTAAGAGAGATAAGTGAGAGATAAGTGAGAGATAAGTGAGAGATAAGAGAGATAAGTGAGAGATACGTGGGAGATAAGTGAGAGATAAGAGAGATACGTGAGAGATGAGAGATAAGTAAGAAATAAGAGATATAAGAGAGATATACGTGATAGATAAGTGAGAGATAAGAGAGATATAAGAGAGATACGTGAGAGATAAGTTAGAGGTATGAGATATATACTTGAGAGATGTGAGAGATACGAGAGAGATAAGAGAGATAAGTGAGCGATAAGAGAGATAAGTGAGAGATAAGAGAGATAATAGAGATATACGTGAGAGATAAGTGAGAGATAAGTGAGAGATAACTGAGAGATACGTGAGAGATAAGAGAGCTAAGAGAGAGATAAGAGAGATAAGAGAGAGATACGTGAGAGATACGTGAGAGATAAGTGAGAGATAAGAGAGAGATAATAGAGATATACGTGAGAGATAAGTGAGAGATAAGTGAGATATATGAAAGAGATAAGTGAGAGATAATTGAGAGATAAGTGAGAGATAAGTGAGAGATAAGAGAGAGATAAGTGAGAGATAAGAGAGATACATGAGAGATAAGAGAGAGATAAGTGAGAGATAAGTGAGAGATACGTGAGAGATAAGTGAGAGATAAGTGAGAGATACGTGAGAGATAAGTGATAGATAAGAGGGAGATAAGAGAGAGATAAGTGAGAGATAAGTGAGAGATACGTGAGAGATAAGAGAGAGATAAGTAAGAGATAATAGAGATATACGTGAGAGATAAGAGAGATACGTGAGAGATAAGAGAGATAAGTGAGAAATAAGAGAGATAAGTGAGAGATAAGAGAGAGATAAGTGAGAGATAAGAGAGATACATGAGAGATAAGAGAGAGATAAGTGAGAGATAAGTGAGAGATAAGTGAGATACATGAGAGATGCGTGAGAGATAAGAGAGAGATAAGAGAGATAAGTGCGAGATAAGTGAGAGATAAGTGAGAGATACGTGAGAGATAAGTGAGAGATAAGTGAGAGATAAGAGAGATAAGTGAGAGATAAGAGAGAGATAAGTGAGAGATAAGTGAGAGATAAGTGAGATATAAGAGGGAGATAAGAGAGATAAGTGAGAGATAAGTGAGAGATGCGTGAGAGATAAGTGAGAGATACGTGAGAGATAAGAGAGAGAGATAAGTGAGAGATAAGAGAGAGATAAGCAAGAGATAATAGAGATATACGTGAGAGATAAGAGAGATAAGTGAGAAATAAGAGAGAGATAAGTGAAAGATAAGTGAAAGATAAGTGAGAGATAACTGAGAGATAAGAGAGATACGTGAGAGATGTGAGAAATAAGAGAGAGATAAGGAATATATACATGAGAGATACATGAGAGATAAGTGAGAGATAAGTGGGAGATACGTGAAAGACAAGTGAGAGATAAGTGAGAGATAAGAGAGAGATAAGTGAGCGATAAGTGAGAGATAAGAGATAGATAAGTGAGAGATAAGTGAGAGATAAGAGTGAGATAAGAGAAAGATAAGTGAGAGATAAGAGAGATAAGTGAGAGATAAGTGAGAGATACGTGAGAGATAAGAGAGAGATAAGAGAGATACGTGAGAGATAAGTGAGAGATAAGAGAGGGATAAGTGAGAGATAAGAGAGATAAGAGAGAGATAAGTGAGAGATAAGTGAGAGATAAGAGAGATAAGTGAGCGATAAGAGAGATATACGTGAGAGATACGTGAGAGATAAGATAGAGATAAGTGAGAGATACGTGAGAGATAAGAGAGATATAAGAGAGTGGTAAGTGAGAGATAATAGAGATACGTGAGAGATAAGTGACACATAAGAGAGATATATGTGAGAGATACGTGAGAGATTAGAGAGAGATAAGTGAGAGATAAGTGAGAGATACGTGAGAGATAAGTTAGAGGTAAGAGAGATAAGTGAGAGATAAGTGAGAGATAAGTGAGAGATAAGAGAGATAAGAGAGATAAGTGAGAGATAAGTGAGAGATACGTGGGAGATAAGTGAGAGATAAGAGAGATACGTGAGAGATAAGAGATAAGTGAGAGATAAGAGAGAGATAAGAGATATAAGAAAGATATACGTGATAGATAAGTGAGAGATAAGAGAAATATAAGAGAGATACGTGAGAGATAAGTTAGAGGTATAAGATATATACTTGAGAGATTTGAGAGATACGAGAGAGATAAGAGAGAAAATTGAGCGATAAGAGAGATAAGAGAGAGATAAGAGAGATAAGAGAGATACGTGAGAGATACGTGAGAGATAAGTGAGAGATAAGAGAGATAAGAGAGATAAGTGAGATATACGTGAGAGATAAGAAAGAGATACATGAGAGATACGTGAGAGATGCGTGAGAGATAAGAGAGATAAGAGAGAGATGAATGAGAGTAAAAGTGGGAGAGATAAGAGAGATACGTGAGAGATAAGAGAGAGATAAGTGAGAGATAAGTGAGAGATAAGTGAGATACGTGAGATATACGTGAGAGATAAGAGAGATAAGTGAGATATAAGTGAGAGATAAGAGAGATACATGAGAGATAAGAGAGATAAGTGAGAGATAAGTGAGAGATAAGAGAGAGATACGTGAGAGATACGTGAGAGATAAAAGAAATAAGTTAGCGATAATAGAGATATACGTGAGAGATAAGTGAAAGATCAGTGAGAGATAAGAGAGATAAGAGAGAGATAACTAAGAGATAAGTGAGAGATAAGTGAGAGATAAGTGAGAGATAAGAGAGATAAGTGAGAGATAAGTGAAAGATAAGTGAGATATAAGAGGGAGATAAGAGAGATAAGTGAGAGATAAGTGAGAGATACGTGAGAGATAAGTGAGAGATACGTGAGAGATAAGAGAGAGATAAGTGAGAGATAAGAGAGAGATAAGCAAGAGATAATAGAGATATACGTGAGAGATAAGAGAGATAAGAGAGATAAGTGAGAAATAAGAGAGAGATAAGTGAAAGATAAGTGAGAGATAAGTGAAAGATAAGTGAGAGATAACTGAGAGATAAGAGAGAGATACGTGAGAGATGTGAGAAATAAGAGAGAGATAAGGAATATATACATGAGATACATGAGAGATAAGTGAGAGATAAGTGGGAGATACGTGAAAGACAAGTGAGAGATAAGTTAGAGATAAGAGAGAGATAAGTGAGAGATAAGTGAGAGATAAGAGATAGATAAGTGAGAGATAATTGAGAGATAAGAGAGAGATAAGAGAAAGATAAGTGAGAGATAAGAGAGAGATAAGTGAGAGATAAGTGAGAGATAAGTGAGAGATAAGAGATAGATAAGTGAGAGATAATTGAGAGATAAGAGAGAGATAAGAGAAAGATAAGTGAGAGATAAGAGAGAGATAAGTGAGAGATAAGTGAGAGATACGTGAGAGATAAGAGAGAGATAAGTGAGAGATAAGAGAGAGATACGCAAGAGATAATAGAGATATACGTGAGAGATAAGAGAGATAAGAGAGATAAGTGAGAAATAAGAGAGAGATAAGTGAAAGATAAGTGAGAGATAAGTGAAAGATAAGTGAGAGATAACTGAGAGATAAGAGAGAGATACGTGAGAGATGTGAGAAATAAGAGAGAGATAAGGAATATATACATGAGATACATGAGAGATAAGTGAGAGATAAGTGGGAGATACGTGAAAGACAAGTGAGAGATAAGTTAGAGATAAGAGAGAGATAAGTGAGAGATAAGTGAGAGATAAGAGATAGATAAGTGAGAGATAATTGAGAGATAAGAGAGAGAAAAGAGAAAGATAAGTGAGAGATAAGAGAGAGATAAGTGAGAGATAAGTGAGAGATACGTGAGAGATAAGAGAGAGATAAGAGAGAGATACGTGAGAGATAAGTGAGAGATAAGTGAGAGATAAGAGAGGGATAAGTGAGAGATAAGAGAGAGATAAGAGAGAGATAAGTGAGAGATAAGTGAGAGATAAGAGAGAGATAAGTGAGAGATAAGAGAGATAAGAGAGAGAAAAGAGAGATAAGAGCGATACGTTAGAGGTAAGAGATATATACGTGAGAGATAAGTGAGAGATAAGAGAGATAAGTGAGCGATAAGAGAGATATACGTGAGAGATACGTGAGAGATAAGATAGAGATAAGTGAGAGATACGTGAGAGATAAGAGAGATATAAGAGAGTGGTAAGTGAGAGATAATAGAGATACGTGAGAGATAAGTGACAGATAAGAGAGATATATGTGAGAGATACGTGAGAGATTAGAGAGAGATAAGTGAGAGATAAGTGAGAGATACGTGAGAGATAAGTTAGAGGTAAGAGAGATAAGTGAGAGATAAGTGAGAGATACGTGAGAGATAAGTGAGAGATAAGAGAGATAAGAGAGATAAGTGAGAGATACGTGGGAGATAAGTGAGAGATAAGAGAGATACGTGAGAGATAAGTGAGAGATAAGAGAGATAAGAGATATAAGAGAGATATACGTGATAGATAAGTGAGAGATAAGAGAAATATAAGAGAGATACGTGAGAGATAAGTTAGAGGTATAAGATATATACTTGAGAGATTTGAGAGATACGAGAGAGATAAGAGAGAAAATTGAGCGATAAGAGAGATAAGAGAGAGATAAGAGAGATAAGAGAGATACGTGAGAGATACGTGAGAGATAAGTGAGAGATAAGAGAGATAAGAGAGATAAGTGAGATATACGTGAGAGATAAGAAAGAGATACATGAGAGATACGTGAGAGATAAGAGAAATAAGTTAGCGATAATAGAGATATACGTGAGAGATAAGTGAAAGATCAGTGAGAGATAAGAGAGATAAGAGAGAGATAACTAAGAGATAAGTGAGAGATAAGAGAGATAACAGAGATATACGTGAGAGATAAGTGAGAGATAACTGAGAGATAAGTGAGAGATAAGTGAGAGATAATATAGATATACGTGAGAGATAAGTGAGAGATAAGTGAGAGATAATAGAGATATACGTGAGAGATAAGTGAGAGATAAGTGAGAGATACGTGAGAGATAAGAGAGAGATAAGAGAGATAAGTGAGAAATAAGAGAGAGATACGTGAGAGATAAGTGAGAGATAAGAGAGAGATAAAGGAGATATACATGAGAGATACATGAGAGATAAGTGAGAGATAAGTGAGAGATATGAAAGAGATAAGTGAGAGATACGTGAGAGATAAGTGAGAGATAAGTGAAGATAAGAAAGAGATAAGTGAGAGATAAGAGAGATAAGTGAGAGATAAGTGAGATGCATGATAGATAAGAGAGAGATAAGTGAGAGATACGTGAGAGATAAGTGAGAGATGCGTGAGAGATAAGTGAGAGATAAGAGAGAGATAAGTGAGAGATAAGTAAGAGATAATAGAGATATACGTGAGAGATAAGAGAGCTACATGAGAGATAAGAGAGAGATAAGAGAGATAAGTGAGAAATAAGTGAGAGATAAGTGAGAGATAACTGAAATATAAGTGAGAGATAAGAAAGAGATAAGTGAGAGATAAGGGAGAGATAAGTGAGAGATAAGAGAGATACATGAGAGATAAGAGAGAGAAGTGAGAGATAAGTGAGAGATAAGTGAGATACATGAGAGATGCGTGAGAGATAAGAGAGAGATAAGAGAGAGATAAGTGAGAGATAAGTGAGAGATACGTGAGAGATTAGTGAGAGATAAGAGAGAGATAAGTGAGAGATAAGTGAGAGATAAGTGAGAGATACGTGAGAGATTAGTGAGAGATAAGAGAGAGATAAGTGAGAGATAAGAGAGAGATAAGTGAGAGATAAATGAGATATAAGAGGGAGATAAGAGAGATAAGTGAGAGATAAGTGAGAGATACGTGAGAAATAAGTGAGAGATAAGTGAGAGATAAGTAAGAGATAATAGAGATATACGTGAGAGATAAGAGAGCTACATGAGAGATAAGAGAGAGATAAGAGAGATAAGAGAGATAAGTGAGAAATAAGTGAGAGATAAGTGAGAGATAACTGAGATATAAGTGAGAGATAAGAAAGAGATAAGTGAGAGATAAGGGAGAGATAAGTGAGAGATAAGAGAGATACATGAGAGATAAGAGAGAGAAAAGTGAGAGATAAGTGAGAGATAAGTGAGATACATGAGAGATGCGTGAGAGATAAGAGAGAGATAAGAGAGAGATAAGTGAGAGATAAGTGAGAGATACGTGAGAGATTAGTGAGAGATAAGAGAGAGATAAGTGAGAGATAACTGAGATATAAGTGAGAGATAAGAAAGAGATAAGTGAGAGATAAGGGAGAGATAAGTGAGAGATAAGAGAGATACATGAGAGATAAGAGAGAGAAAAGTGAGAGATAAGTGAGAGATAAGTGAGATACATGAGAGATGCGTGAGAGATAAGAGAGAGATAAGAGAGAGATAAGTGAGAGATAAGTGAGAGATACGTGAGAGATAAGTGAGAGATAAGAGAGATAAGTGAGAGATAAGAGAGATAAGTGAGAGATAAATGAGATATAAGAGGGAGATAAGAGAGATAAGTGAGAGATAAGTGAGAGATACGTGAGAGATAAGTGACAGATACGTGAGAGATAATAGAGAGATGAGTGAGAGATAAGTGAGAGATAAGTGAGAGATAAGAGAGATAAGTGAGAGATAACAGAGAGATAAGTGAGATATAAGTGAGAGATAAGTGAGAGATAAGAGAGGGATAAGTGAGAGATAAGTGAGAGATAAGTGAGATATAAGTGAGAGTTAAGTGAGAGATAAGAGAGAGATAAGAGAGAGATAAGAGAGAGATAAGTAATAGATAAGTGAGAGATAAGTGAGAGATAAGTGAGAGATAAGAGAGGGATAAGAGAGATAAGAGAGAGATAAGTGAGTGATACGTGAGAGATAAGAGAGATAAGTGAGAGATAAGTGAGAGATAAGAGAGATATAAGTGAGAGATAAGAGAGATACATGGGAGATAAGAGAGAGATAAGAGAGAGATAAATGAGAGATAAGTGAGAGATATGAGAGAGATGAGAGCGATAAATGAGAGATAAGTGAGAGATAAGAGAGATATAAGAGAGAGATACGTGAGAGATAAGAGAGAGATACGTGGGAGATAAGTGAGAGATAAGAGAGATACGTGAGAGATAAGAGATAAGTGAGAGATAAGAGAGAGATAAGAGATATAAGAAAGATATACGTGCTAGATAAGTGAGAGATAAGAGAAATATAAGAGAGATACGTGAGAGATAAGTTAGAGGTATAAGATATATACTTGAGAGATTTGAGAGATACGAGAGAGATAAGAGAGAAAATTGAGCGATAAGAGAGATAAGAGAGAGATAAGAGAGATAAGAGAGATACGTGAGAGATACGTGAGAGATAAGTGAGAGATAAGAGAGATAAGAGAGATAAGTGAGATATACGTGAGAGATAAGAAAGAGATACATGAGAGATACGTGAGAGATGCGTGAGAGATAAGAGAGATAAGAGAGAGATGAATGAGAGTAAAAGTGGGAGAGATAAGAGAGATACGTGAGAGATAAGAGAGAGATAAGTGAGAGATAAGTGAGAGATAAGTGAGAGATAAGTGAGATACGTGAGATATACGTGAGAGATAAGAGAGATAAGTGAGATATAAGTGAGAGATAAGAGAGATACATGAGAGATAAGAGAGATAAGTGAGAGATACGTGAGAGATAAGTGAGAGATAAGTGAAGATAAGAAAGAGATAAGTGAGAGATAAGAGAGATAAGTGAGAGATAAGTGAGATGCATGATAGATAAGAGAGAGATAAGTGAGAGATACGTGAGAGATAAGTGAGAGATGCGTGAGAGATAAGTGAGAGATAAGAGAGAGATAAGTGAGAGATAAGTAAGAGATAATAGAGATATACGTGAGAGATAAGAGAGCTACATGAGAGATAAGAGAGAGATAAGAGAGATAAGTGAGAAATAAGTGAGAGATAAGTGAGAGATAACTGAAATATAAGTGAGAGATAAGAAAGAGATAAGTGAGAGATAAGGGAGAGATAAGTGAGAGATAAGAGAGATACATGAGAGATAAGAGAGAGAAGTGAGAGATAAGTGAGAGATAAGTGAGATACATGAGAGATGCGTGAGAGATAAGAGAGAGATAAGAGAGAGATAAGTGAGAGATAAGTGAGAGATACGTGAGAGATTAGTGAGAGATAAGAGAGAGATAAGTGAGAGATAAGTGAGAGATAAGTGAGAGATACGTGAGAGATTAGTGAGAGATAAGAGAGAGATAAGTGAGAGATAAGAGAGAGATAAGTGAGAGATAAATGAGATATAAGAGGGAGATAAGAGAGATAAGTGAGAGATAAGTGAGAGATACGTGAGAAATAAGTGAGAGATAAGTGAGAGATAAGTAAGAGATAATAGAGATATACGTGAGAGATAAGAGAGCTACATGAGAGATAAGAGAGAGATAAGAGAGATAAGAGAGATAAGTGAGAAATAAGTGAGAGATAAGTGAGAGATAACTGAGATATAAGTGAGAGATAAGAAAGAGATAAGTGAGAGATAAGGGAGAGATAAGTGAGAGATAAGAGAGATACATGAGAGATAAGAGAGAGAAAAGTGAGAGATAAGTGAGAGATAAGTGAGATACATGAGAGATGCGTGAGAGATAAGAGAGAGATAAGAGAGAGATAAGTGAGAGATAAGTGAGAGATACGTGAGAGATTAGTGAGAGATAAGAGAGAGATAAGTGAGAGATAACTGAGATATAAGTGAGAGATAAGAAAGAGATAAGTGAGAGATAAGGGAGAGATAAGTGAGAGATAAGAGAGATACATGAGAGATAAGAGAGAGAAAAGTGAGAGATAAGTGAGAGATAAGTGAGATACATGAGAGATGCGTGAGAGATAAGAGAGAGATAAGAGAGAGATAAGTGAGAGATAAGTGAGAGATACGTGAGAGATAAGTGAGAGATAAGAGAGAGATAAGTGAGAGATAAGAGAGATAAGTGAGAGATAAATGAGATATAAGAGGGAGATAAGAGAGATAAGTGAGAGATAAGTGAGAGATACGTGAGAGATAAGTGACAGATACGTGAGAGATAATAGAGAGATGAGTGAGAGATAAGTGAGAGATAAGTGAGAGATAAGAGAGATAAGTGAGAGATAACAGAGAGATAAGTGAGATATAAGTGAGAGATAAGTGAGAGATAAGAGAGGGATAAGTGAGAGATAAGTGAGAGATAAGTGAGATATAAGTGAGAGTTAAGTGAGAGATAAGAGAGAGATAAGAGAGAGATAAGAGAGAGATAAGAGAGAGATAAGTAATAGATAAGTGAGAGATAAGTGAGAGATAAGTGAGAGATAAGAGAGGGATAAGAGAGATAAGAGAGAGATAAGTGAGTGATACGTGAGAGATAAGAGAGATAAGTGAGAGATAAGTGAGAGATAAGAGAGATATAAGTGAGAGATAAGAGAGATACATGGGAGATAAGAGAGAGATAAGAGAGAGATAAATGAGAGATAAGTGAGAGATATGAGAGAGATGAGAGCGATAAATGAGAGATAAGTGAGAGATAAGAGAGATATAAGAGAGAGATACGTGAGAGATAAGAGAGAGATACGTGGGAGATAAGTGAGAGATAAGAGAGATACGTGAGAGATAAGAGATAAGTGAGAGATAAGAGAGAGATAAGAGATATAAGAAAGATATACGTGCTAGATAAGTGAGAGATAAGAGAAATATAAGAGAGATACGTGAGAGATAAGTTAGAGGTATAAGATATATACTTGAGAGATTTGAGAGATACGAGAGAGATAAGAGAGAAAATTGAGCGATAAGAGAGATAAGAGAGAGATAAGAGAGATAAGAGAGATACGTGAGAGATACGTGAGAGATAAGTGAGAGATAAGAGAGATAAGAGAGATAAGTGAGATATACGTGAGAGATAAGAAAGAGATACATGAGAGATACGTGAGAGATGCGTGAGAGATAAGAGAGATAAGAGAGAGATGAATGAGAGTAAAAGTGGGAGAGATAAGAGAGATACGTGAGAGATAAGAGAGAGATAAGTGAGAGATAAGTGAGAGATAAGTGAGAGATAAGTGAGATACGTGAGATATACGTGAGAGATAAGAGAGATAAGTGAGATATAAGTGAGAGATAAGAGAGATACATGAGAGATAAGAGAGATAAGTGAGAGATAAGTGAGAGATAAGAGAGAGATACGTGAGAGATACGTGAGAGATAAAAGAAATAAGTTAGCGATAATAGAGATATACGTGAGAGATAAGTGAAAGATCAGTGAGAGATAAGAGAGATAAGAGAGAGATAACTAAGAGATAAGTGAGAGATAAGTGAGAGATAAGAGAGATAAGTGAGAGATAAGAGAGATAAGTGAGAGATAAGAGGGAGATAAGAGAGATAAGTGAGAGATAAGTGAGAGATACGTGAGAGATAAGTGAGAGATACGTGAGAGATAAGAGAGAGATAAGTGAGAGATAAGAGAGAGATAAGCAAGAGATAATAGAGATATACGTGAGAGATAAGAGAGATAAGAGAGATAAGTGAGAAATAAGAGAGAGATAAGTGAAAGATAAGTGAGAGATAAGTGAAAGATAAGTGAGAGATAACTGAGAGATAAGAGAGAGATACGTGAGAGATGTGAGAAATAAGAGAGAGATAAGGAATATATACATGAGATACATGAGAGATAAGTGAGAGATAAGTGGGAGATACGTGAAAGACAAGTGAGAGATAAGTGAGAGATAAGAGAGAGATAAGTGAGAGATAAGTGAGAGATAAGAGATAGATAAGTGAGAGATAATTGAGAGATAAGAGAGAGATAAGAGAAAGATAAGTGAGAGATAAGAGAGAGATAAGTGAGAGATAAGTGAGAGATACGTGAGAGATAAGAGAGAGATAAGAGAGAGATACGTGAGAGATAAGTGAGAGATAAGTGAGAGATAAGAGAGGGATAAGTGAGAGATAAGAGAGAGATAAGAGAGAGATAAGTGAGAGATAAGTGAGAGATAAGAGAGATAAGTGAGAGATAAGAGAGATAAGAGAGAGAAAAGAGAGATAAGAGCGATACGTTAGAGGTAAGAGATATATACGTGAGAGATAAGTGAGAGATAAGAGAGATAAGTGAGCGATAAGAGAGATATACGTGAGAGATACGTGAGAGATAAGATAGAGATAAGTGAGAGATACGTGAGAGATAAGAGAGATATAAGAGAGTGGTAAGTGAGAGATAATAGAGATACGTGAGAGATAAGTGACAGATAAGAGAGATATATGTGAGAGATACGTGAGAGATTAGAGAGAGATAAGTGAGAGATAAGTGAGAGATACGTGAGAGATAAGTTAGAGGTAAGAGAGATAAGTGAGAGATAAGTGAGAGATACGTGAGAGATAAGTGAGAGATAAGAGAGATAAGAGAGATAAGTGAGAGATACGTGAGAGATACGTGAGAGATAAGAGAGATACGTGAGAGATAAGTGAGAGATAAGAGAGAGATAAGAGATATAAGAGAGATATACGTGATAGATAAGTGAGAGATAAGAGAAATATAAGAGAGATACGTGAGAGATAAGTTAGAGGTATAAGATATATACTTGAGAGATTTGAGAGATACGAGAGAGATAAGAGAGAAAATTGAGCGATAAGAGAGATAAGAGAGAGATAAGAGAGATAAGAGAGATACGTGAGAGATACGTGAGAGATAAGTGAGAGATAAGAGAGATAAGAGAGATAAGTGAGATATACGTGAGAGATAAGAAAGAGATACATGAGAGATACGTGAGAGATAAGAGAAATAAGTTAGCGATAATAGAGATATACGTGAGAGATAAGTGAAAGATCAGTGAGAGATAAGAGAGATAAGAGAGAGATAACTAAGAGATAAGTGAGAGATAAGAGAGATAACAGAGATATACGTGAGAGATAAGTGAGAGATAACTGAGAGATAAGTGAGAGATAAGTGAGAGATAATATAGATATACGTGAGAGATAAGTGAGAGATAAGTGAGAGATAATAGAGATATACGTGAGAGATAAGTGAGAGATAAGTGAGAGATACGTGAGAGATAAGAGAGAGATAAGAGAGATAAGTGAGAAATAAGAGAGAGATACATGAGAGATAAGTGAGAGATAAGAGAGAGATAAAGGAGATATACATGAGAGATACATGAGAGATAAGTGAGAGATAAGTGAGAGATATGAAAGAGATAAGTGAGAGATACGTGAGAGATAAGTGAGAGATAAGTGAGAGATAAGAGAGATAAGTGAGAGATAAGTGAGATACATGAGAGATAAGAGGGAGATAAGTGAGAGATACGTGAGAGATAAGTGAGAGATGCGTGAGAGATAAGTGAGAGATAAGAGAGAGATAAGTGAGAGATAAGTAAGAGATAATAGAGATATACGTGAGAGATAAGAGAGCTACATGAGAGATAAGAGAGAGATAAGTGAGAAATAAGTGAGAGATAAGTGAGAGATAACTGAAATATAAGTGAGAGATAAGAAAGAGATAAGTGAGAGATAAGGGAGAGATAAGTGAGAGATAAGAGAGATACATGAGAGATAAGAGAGAGAAAAGTGAGAGATAAGTGAGAGATAAGTGAGATACATGAGAGATGCGTGAGAGATAAGAGAGAGATAAGAGAGAGATAAGTGAGAGATAAGTGAGAGATACGTGAGAGATTAGTGAGAGATAAGAGAGAGATAAGTGAGAGATAAGTGAGAGATACGTGAGAGATTAGTGAGAGATAAGAGAGAGATAAGTGAGAGATAAGAGAGAGATAAGTGAGAGATAAATGAGATATAAGAGGGAGATAAGAGAGATAAGTGAGAGATAAGTGAGAGATACGTGAGAAATAAGTGAGAGATAAGTGAGAGATAAGTAAGAGATAATAGAGATATACGTGAGAGATAAGAGAGCTACATGAGAGATAAGAGAGAGATAAGAGAGATAAGTGAGAAATAAGTGAGAGATAAGTGAGAGATAACTGAGATATAAGTGAGAGATAAGAAAGAGATAAGTGAGAGATAAGGGAGAGATAAGTGAGAGATAAGAGAGATACATGAGAGATAAGAGAGAGAAAAGTGAGAGATAAGTGAGATACATGAGAGATGCGTGAGAGATAAGAGAGAGATAAGAGAGAGATAAGTGAGAGATAAGTGAGAGATACGTGAGAGATTAGTGAGAGATAAGAGAGAGATAAGTGAGAGATAACTGAGATATAAGTGAGAGATAAGAAAGAGATAAGTGAGAGATAAGGGAGAGATAAGTGAGAGATAAGAGAGATACATGAGAGATAAGAGAGAGAAAAGTGAGAGATAAGTGAGAGATAAGTGAGATACATGAGAGATGCGTGAGAGATAAGAGAGATAAGAGAGAGATAAGTGAGAGATAAGTGAGAGATACGTGAGAGATAAGTGAGAGATAAGAGAGAGATAAGTGAGAGATAAGAGAGAGATAAGTGAGAGATAAATGAGATATAAGAGGGAGATAAGAGAGATAAGTGAGAGATAAGTGAGAGATACGTGAGAGATAAATGACAGATACGTGAGAGATAACAGAGAGATGAGTGAGAGATAATAGAGATATACGTGAGAGATAAGAGAGATACGTGAGAGATAAGAGAGAGATAAGAGAGATAAGAGAGATAAGTGTGAAATAAGAGAGAGATAAGTGAAAGATAAGTGAGAGATAAGTGAGAGATAAGAGAGAGATACGTGAGAGATACGTGAGAAACAAGAGAGATAAGGAAGATATACATGAGAGATACATGAGAGATAAGTGAGAGATAAGTGAGAGATCAGTAAGAGATAAGAGAGATAAGTGAGAGATAAGAGAGATACATGAGAGATAAATGAGAGATAAGAGAGAGATAAGTGAGAGATAAGTGAGAGATAAGAGACAGATAAGTGAGAGATAAGAGAGACTACTGAGAGATAAGAGAGATAAGTGAGAGATAAGTGAGAGATACGTGAGAGATAAGTGAGAGATAAGTGAGAGATAAGAGAGAGATAAGTGAGAGATAAGTGAGAGATAAGAGATAGATAAGAGAGAGATAAGTGAGAGATAAGAGAGATAAGTGAGAGATAAGTGAGAGATACGTGAGAGATAAGTGAGAGATACGTGAGAGATAAGAGAGAGCTAAGAGAGAGATAAGTGAGAGATAAGTAAGAGATAAGAGAGAGATACGTGAGAGATAAGTGAGAGATAAGTGAGAGATAAGTGAGAGATAAGAGAGATAAGTGAGAGATAAGTGAGAGATACGTGAGAGATAAGTGGGAGATACGTGAGAGATAAGAGAGAGCTAAGAGAGAGATAAGTGAGAGATAAGTAAGAGATAAGAGAGAGATACGTGAGAGATAAGTGAGAGATAAGTGAGAGATAAGAGAGAGATAAGAGAGAGATAAGTGAGTGATACGTGAGAGATAAGAGAGATAAGTGAGAGATAAGTGAGAGATAAGAGAGATATAAGTGAGAGATAAGAGATATACATGGGAGATAAGAGAGAGATAAGTGAGAGATAAGAGAGATATAAGTGAGAGATAAGTGAGAGATACGAGAGAGTTAAGAGAGAGTTAAGAGAGAGATAAGTGAGAGATAAGAGAGAGCTAAGAGAGAGATAAGAGAGAGATAAGATAGAGATAAGTGAGAGATAAGAGAGAGATAAGTGAGAGATAAGAGAGATAAGTGAGAGATAAGTGAGAAATAAGAGAGGGATAAGTGAGAGATAAGTGAGAGATAAGTGAGATATAAGTGAGAGATAAGTGAGAGATAAGAGAGATAAGAGAGAGATAAGAGAGAGATAAGTAATAGATAAGTGAGAGATAAGAGAGAGATAAGTGAGAGATAAGAGAGAGATAAGTGAGAGATAAGAGAGAGCTAAGAGAGATAAGAGAGAGATAAGTAAGAGATACGTGAGATATAAGAGAGATACGTGAGAGATAAGTGAGAGATAAGTGAGAGATAAGTGAGAGATAAGTGAGAGATAAGTGAGAGATAAGAGAGATAAGTGAGAGATAACAGAGAGATAAGTGAGATATAAGTGAGAGATAAGTGAGAGATAAGAGAGGGATAAGTGAGAGATAAGTGAGAGATAAGTGAGATATAAGTGAGAGATAAGTGAGAGATAAGAGAGAGATAAGAGAGAGATAAGAGAGAGATAAGTAATAGATAAGTGAGAGATAAGAGAGAGATAAGTGAGAGATAAGTGAGAGATAAGAGAGAGATAAGTGAGAGATAAGAGAGAGCTAAGAGAGATAAGAGAGAGATAAGTAAGAGATACGTGAGAGATAAGAGAGATACGTGAGAGATAAGTGAGAGATAAGTGAGAGATAAGTGAGAGATAAGTGAGAGATAAGAGAGATAAGTGAGAGATAACAGAGAGATAAGTGAGATATAAGTGAGAGATAAGTGAGAGATAAGAGAGGGATAAGTGAGAGATAAGTGAGAGATAAGTGAGATATAAGTGAGAGTTAAGTGAGAGATAAGAGAGAGATAAGAGAGAGATAAGAGAGAGATAAGTAATAGATAAGTGAGAGATAAGTGAGAGATAAGTGAGAGATAAGAGAGGGATAAGAGAGATAAGAGAGAGATAAGTGAGTGATACGTGAGAGATAAGAGAGATAAGTGAGAGATAAGTGAGAGATAAGAGAGATATAAGTGAGAGATAAGAGAGATACATGGGAGATAAGAGAGAGATAAGAGAGAGATAAATGAGAGATAAGTGAGAGATAAGAGAGAGATGAGAGCGATAAATGAGAGATAAGTGAGAGATAAGAGAGATATAAGAGAGAAATACGTGAGAGATAAGAGAGAGATAAGTGAGAGATAAATTAAAGTAAAAGTGGGAGAGAGTGCGGCGAGTGGAAATTGCTGGGTTGGAGAATGGAGGGGAGGGGGTGGGGGGTGGAGGGGTGGAGGGGGTGGGGGGTGGATTGAGGGGAGGGGGTGGAGGGGGTGGAGGGGATGGATGGGAGGGGGTGGATTGAGGGGAGGGGGTGGGGGGGTAGAGGGGAGGGGCCACCGTTTCCTCCCCCCTCGCCCGCGGGCTTCTGGGCTTCTCGTTACGCGCAGCCGCGCGCGTCCTCCTGGGAAGTCCGCTGGGCAATTGGCCAAATTCCACACGAGGGGAGGGGGTGAGTGGAGCTGATGGTGCCACTGGGGGAGACAAAGGCGGCCGGGAGTGGTTGCTGGCCACCCACCCAGCGGCACTTACCCCAACAGTCTGTTGAAGGCTTTATGGGGAATATTTGTCTTTGTGTGCGTGTGTCTGTGTGTGTGTCTGTGTGTGTGTGTCTTTGTGTGCGTGTGTCTGTGTGTGTGTCTCTGTGTGTGTCTGTGTGCGTCTGTGTGTGCGTGTGTCTGCGTCACTAGGGAGACAAAGGCGGCCGGGCGTGGTTGCTGGCCACCCACCCCTTCGTGTGTCACAGCGCCTTAATAGGTGCTCGCTAACAACACTTGCCCCTACAGTCTGTTACAGTGTACACGGTGGATCTTTGTCTGTTTTTGTGGTGCCAACGGTGATGATGGCACAGCAGGGGGCACAGGTGGTGCATCATCTACCGGTCATCCCAGTCAGTCAACACCCGCCACCTGCACCTAGCCTGGCACAGCGGGTGGCACAGGTGGTGCATCATCTACCGGTCATCCCAGTCAGTCAACACCCGGCACCTGCACCTAGCCTGGCACAGCGGGTGGCACAGGTGGTGCATCATCTACCGGTCATCCCAGTCAGTCAACACCCGGCACCTGCACCTAGCCTGGCACAGCGGGTGGCACAGGTGGTGCATCTGCCGGTCATCTCAGTCAGTGAACACGTGGCACCTGCCGGGTCTGCGTGTACACGTGTGTGTGTGAGCGTGTGTCTGTGTGTGTCTGTGTGTGTGTCAGTGTGTCTGTGAGCGTGTGTCTCTGTGTCTGTGTGTGTGTCAGTGTGTGTGTGTGAGCGTGTGTCTGTGTGTGTCTGTGTGTGTGTGAGCGTGTGTCTGTGTGTCTTTGTCTACAGGAGTGTGTCTGTGTGTGTGTCTTTGTGTACAGGAGTGTGTCTATGTGTCTTTGTATTTGTGTACAGGAGTGTGTCTGTATGTGTGTCTGTGTGTCTTTGTCTACAGAAGCATGTCTGTGTGTGTCTGTGTCTTTGTGTGCAGGAGTGTGTGTGTCTGTGTGTCTTTGTCTTTGTGTACAGGAGTGTGTCTGTGTGTGTGTCTGTGTGTCTTTGTCTGTGTCTACAGGAGTGTGTCTGTGTGTGTGTCTTTGTATATAACTAATACACTTGTAAAATTTTGATTTAAAGCTTTCGTGACTGCAGTAATTCATATTCTTAGCTCTTTCGGTAAAGTCACGTTGAAGGAAAACAATAAAATAATAAAATATATAAAACAATAAAAATTCTCACGACGTTTCGACCATAACACAAACGGTCGTCATCAGGTGTGTCGGTTTGCATAAATGTATTTATTTTTAAACGGTGTATTTATTTATTTATAAAAAACGTCAGCGCCACGCGCAGCGATTTGGCAGTTTATTTAGAAGGACTAGTCCATCTATGTTCTGAAAAGAGGAGGGGGGAGACGAAAAATTAATGTATGCTGTCTGAAAGCCACTGTAAGCATGAACAATCAATTAAGACCTGAATTGGTTTATCAAATCTTTCCAATGATTGCTAAGCCAGAATCCATCTCCTCGGTTGAAATTGTCTCTGTGCTTGTATATGTGGATAGCCTCATGAACGAATCTCTCATGGTAGCCAGATGGCTTACAAAGAACCTCTGTCTTGGAAAAGTCAATAAGCTTGTGCCGGAGGCCCCGGGGAGCCAGGCGTCTATGACGTCTCCTGGCCAAACCCCAATTGGCGGAGCCAGGAGATTGAATATCTACCCTCGGGGCTCCTCCAGAAACAACGAAAAACCACTACGGGTGGCCACGTGGAATGTTCGAACGCTCACTGCGGAGGAGAGGCTGCCACTCCTCTGTCGGGAGCTGGACCGGTACCGCCAGGATCTATGTGGCATTCAGGAGGTCCTGTGGACCGGTTCTGGCTCCTGCCACCATGAAGGGTGGACAGTCCTCTACTCGGGGCAGCAGACTGCCAAACAACAGGGTGTGGCTCTTCTTTTGAACAAAAGAATGAAGGGGGCGTGGGAGCGTGGCGGTGAGGTGTGGGAAGCTGTAAGCCCCAGGCTATTTTGGGCTCGCCTTCCCATCAACCGGAGGCGAGGAATGGTGGTCGTGGTTACTTATGCCCCCACCGAAGATGAACATCCGTGGAGGGATGCAGGCAAAGCCAATGAGCCAGTTGCCTTCTATGACCTCCTGTCACAGGTGCTGGCTAAAGTGGCCCCTCGGGGTAGAGTCATCATGTTAGGTGACTTCAATGCCCGAGTTGGTCATGATGCTGGCACCTGGTCTGGAGTGATTGGAGGGCATGGGCCAGATCAGCTCAATAACAACGGTAGGAGGCTGCTAGATTTTTGTGCAGCCCATGGGCTTGTAATTACCAACACGCTGTTCCGGCATCGACGCATCCACACAACATCATGGATGCATACCGGGTCCAAGCAAGATTATCTGCTGGACTACATAGTGACGGACCAGCAGATGCGAGCCCATGTCCTTGACACCAGGTCCTACCGTGGAGCTGATCTGCCCTCTGACCATCGACTAGTCATCTGTTAGATGCGCCTGCCATTCTTCCACTCCAGTGGTGGGTGTACACCCAGGACCCCATTCCAACCTAAAGTGGCCTGGTCTCAGTTATCTGATGAAAGTTGCAAGCGAGAATTTAATCATCGCTTGCGGCTGGGATTGGCATCGTCCCCGACTCCTCCTGATGTCGAGGGTAAATGGGTGAGGTTTAGGACTGTGACTCATGCAGCTGCAATGGCTGCTTTGGGTACACGGTTCAGACCTCCCAATAGACCCTGGCTGACAGAGGAGGTGTTCAGGATGGTTGAGAAAAGCGACAGGCCCACTGTCATCGGCTACAGAATCCCACCTGAGAGAATGAGGAGGCTTACCGCAGCCTTCGCTCGGAGGTTCGTAGAGCCGTGAGGCGCTGCAAGGATGGGTGGTGGTCGCGGGTTGCTGAGAAGATGGAGTCTGCCTCAGTGGCCCGTGATCACAAATCTCTATTTAACTCTATCAAAAAATAACCTGCAGCGCTACACCTATTACCATCATTAGGGGTAAAAACGGTGATCCAATCTCCGACCCCCAGGAACAGGTTTGCAGATTTGCTGAGCATTTCTGTGAGGTCCTGGGGAAGGGAAAATCCCTCAGCCAGGAAAACATCGTGGCACAAAGTGAGGATGACCCTGCTGAGGCTGCGCTGCCTCAAATATTGGAAGAAATCACCCCCTGTGAGTGGCTGGCTGAGGTGCCATCTGTTGAGGAAGTACTGGAGGCGATCCGGAGTCTGAGACCAGGAAAGGCAGCAGGCAGAGATGATCTCCCAAGCGAAATGCTAAGGGAGGGTGGCGTTTGTGCACAGACTGCCCTATATGACATCATAACAACAGTCTGGACCACTGGACGGATTCCGCAGGATTGGAAGGATGCCCTGGTGGTCCCCCTTTTTAAGAAGGGGGACCGCACAGACTGTAACAACTACAGGGGCATCTCACTCCTCAGTGAGCCGGGAAAGGTCCTGGCAAGGATTATTCAACATCGCCTTGCCAGGCACGCTGAGGAGAGGCTTGCAGAGCCCCAATGCGGTTTCAGGAAAGGGCGGTCCTGCACAGATGCTATATTTTCTGTCCGTCTGATACAGCAGAGGTGTAGGGGATTCCAACAAGACCTACATCTCTGCTTTATTGACCTGGTCAAGGCCTATGATACCATCAGTAGGCCTGGGCTCTGGGTTGTTCTTCGTGCTTTTGGAGTACCTGACAATCTGCTTACAATCATTAAGGACCTTCATGATGGTGAGCGGGCCCGGGTAAAACTACGTGGCCGGGAGTCAGAGTCATTCCCTGTACACCTTGGGATGCGACAGGGATGTCCTCTGGCTCCCACATTATTTAACATCTATTTTGACCACGTAGTTCGTGAAGCCTTCAATAGCTGTACCGGGGGAATCTCCATATGGTACGGGTGCGGTCAAGGGATGGCTCCCTATTGCTCAACCACGTTATGTATGCTGATGATTTGGTAATAGCTGCTCATTCAGAGGAGGAGTTGGAGACGCTGCTGTTGAGACTGGAGCGTGCCACTAAGAAGTGGGGCCTTACCATCAGCCCCACCAAAACTAAGCACCTGCCTGGGTATTTTGTACCATCGGACACTCCACCCCCACAACTCCCAATCAGTGATGGGGCAGTTGTTGAGCGAGTGGAGAGTTTTCCATACCTGGGCAGTGTGCTTATGACCGGCTCCAGTTTAACAGCAGAGGTCTCACTCCGAATCAGTCGAGCGGAAATATATTTTCATCGGTTGCGTAACGCTGTGTGGAAGCTACCTGGTCTGTCGCTCCGCACTAAGCTTCAGGTCTTCTCGGCCACGGTCATTCCCTCCCTTCTCTACGCTTGCGAAACGTGGACCCCCCTAATGGAACATCTTTGCCGGTTAGAAACATTTAGGCTGGCCTGCCTACGATCCATCCTGGGTTTAACCAGACTGCATTGTGTGAGGAGCTCACAAATCCTTGAAAGATCTGGGCAAGGTCCCATCGGTGAGCTCCTCCGGCGGGCAAGGCTGCGATGGCTGGGTCATGTAGCCCGCATGCCCAGCCACCGCATGCCGAAACAGCTTTTGTTCGGCCGGATTGAGGGGGCTAAACGGGCGCGGCACGGGCTAGAGAAGAGATGGAGTGACGTGGTACAGGAGTACGTGGAGCTGAGTGGACTTGCCGATGACTGGTACCAGCGGTGTCAAGATCGGCCTCTGTGGAGGAGGCTCGTGAAGGACGCTACTGGGCAGTTGGAGGTAGTCGCCCTCCAGCAACAACGGAGGGCGGAGGAGCGACGCTCACAACAACGAGCGGAGCCCCGGGTGACTAAAGCACAGCAGGTTGGCACAGTAGGGGGGCACAGGTGGTGCATCAGCCAGTCATCTCAGTCAGTCGACCCGTGGCACCTGGGTCTGCCCCATGACCTCCTGCCAGGGGGCGTTGGACACAAGCGTCGTGGTGACGTCACCGCCTATTAGTGGTGAATGGCGGTTCTTGCTGTTGTCTGTGTCTTTGTGTACAGGAGTGTGTCTGTGTGTGTGTGTCTGTGTGTCTTTGTCTGTGTCTAGAGGAATGTGTCTGTATCCGTGTGTCCGTGTGTCTATGTCTAGAGGAATGTGTCTGTGTGTGTGTGTCACTAGGGAGACAAAGACGGCCGGGCGTGGTGCTGTCCACCCACTTATGCCACCGTGTTGCCAACTCATCGATGCTCGCGAACAGCACTTGCCCCAGCAGTCTGTGACAGGCTGGACTCGAAGCTTTCGTTCCCGTAGGAATTACTCTTTGGTTATTTCGGTAAAGTCACGTAGAAAATAACATTTAAATAATAGTAGAATACGACGTTTCGATCGCAACGCAAGCGGCCGTCACCAGGTAAGAAATTAATTAGAAAACCAAACCTCGTAAACTTAGAAATGTAATGCAATACAGCACAGAGAGTTGGCTAACGTAACAGTCAACGCCACACCTGGTTTGATTGGCGTTCTTCCAAAGATTGCCACATTTGAGAGAGAGAGACAAAACACAGACACGGAGACACGCAGACAGACACACAGGCAGAGAGAGACATACAGACACAGAGAAACAGAGAGAGAGAGAGACTCACACACAGAGACACAGAGAGAGAGACACACACAAATACACACAGAGACACAGAGGGAGACACACAGACTCACAAGCAGAGAGAGAGAGACACACACAGAGACACACACACAGAGACACACAGAGAGAGATACACACAGAGACACAGAGAGAGAGAGACACACAGAGAGAGACACACAGAGACACAGAGAGAGAGAGAGACACACACAGATACACACAGAGACACACAGAGGGAGACACACAGACTCACAAGCAGAGAGAGGCACACACACACAGAGACAGAGAGAGAGACACACACACAGAGACACACAGAAAGAGACACACACAGAGACACACAGACAGACACACAAGCAGAGAGAGACACACACACACAGACACAGAGAGAGAGACACACACACAGAGGCACACAAAGAGAGAGACACAGAGAGACACACAGAGAGAGACACACAGAGACACACAGAGGGAAACACACAGACTCACAAGCAGAGAGAGACACACACAAATAGACACAGAGAGAGAGACACACACAGAGACACACGGAAAGAGACACACACAGAGACACACAGACAGACACACAAGCAGAGAGAGACACACACACAGAGACACACAGAGAGAGAGAGAGAGACACACACAGACACACAGGCAGAGAGAGAGACACAGAGACACACAGACAGACACACAAGCAGAGAGAGACACACACAGAGACACACAGACAGACACACAAGCAGAGAGAGAGACACACACAGAGACACACAGAAAGAGACACACACAGAGACATACAGACACACAGGCAGAGAGAGAGAGAGACACAGAGAGAGAGACACACACAGACACACAGATAGAGACACACAGAGACACAAAGACAGACACACAAGCAGAGAGAGACACACAAACAGACACACAGATAGAGACACACACAGAGACACACAGACAGACACAAAGACAGACACACAAGCAGAGAGAGACACACAAAGAAACACACAGAAATAGACACACACAGAGACACACAGACAGACACAAGCAGAGAGAGAGACACACACACAGAGACACACAGCGAGAGTGACACAGAGAGATACACAGACAGATACACACAGAGACACAGAGAGAGAGAGAGACACACACACAGACACGCAGACAGACACACAAGCAGAGAGAGACACACACAGACACACAGAGAGAGAGATACACACACAGAGACAGAGAGAGACACACACAGACACAGAGAGAGAGAGACAACACAGACACACAAGCAGAGAGAGAGACACACACACGGAGACACACAGAAAGAGACACACGGAGACACAGATAGACACACAAGCAGAGATACACACACACAGGCAGAGAGAGACACAAAGAGACACACAGAGAGACACACACACAAACACACAGAGAGAGACACACAGAGACACACACAGACACACAGAGAGAAACACACACAGAGACACACAGAGAGAGACACACACAGAGAAACACACAGACACACAGAGAGAAACACACACACAGAGACACAGACAGACACACAGAGACACACACACAGATACACAGAAAGAGACACACACAGAGACACACAGAGAGAGACACACACATACAGAGACACACACAGAGACACACAGAGAGAGACACACACAGAGACACACACAGACACACAGCGAGAAACACACACACAGAGACACACCGAGAGAGACACACACACAGAGACACAGACAGACAGAGACACACAGATACACAGAAAGAGACACACACAGAGACACACAGAGAGAGACACACACACAGACACACACACACAGACACACACACTGAGAGAGACACACACACAGAGACACACAGAGAGAGACACACACAGAGACACACACAGCGACACACAGAGAGAGAGACACACACAGACACACACAGAGACACACAGAGAGAAGCACACACAACATAGGCACACAGAGAAACAACGCCTCTTTGTCGAGGCCTTAAAGAGAAAGAGGGGTAGAGAGAGATGGGGGGAGAGACGTGTGAGAGAGTTCTGTGGAATTCCGTACCATAGTGGCCGGAGGAGAGACAATGGACTTACAGTAGACACCCTGAGACACACACACACACAGACACACAGAGAGAAACACACACACAGAGACACACAGAGAGAGAGACACACACAGACACACACAGAGACACACACAGAGAGACACACACAGAGACACACAGAGAGAGAGACACAACAACAACAACCGCCATTCGCCACTAAGTGGCGGTGACGTCACCACGACGCTTGTGCCAGGCTATGTGCACCCTGAGGCCACGTGAAGTGTCGAACGCCCGCTGGCAGGAGGTCACGGGGCAGACCCAGGTGCCACGGGTCGACTGACTGAGATGACTGGCTGATGCACCACCTGTGCCCCCTACTGTGCCAATCTGCTGTGCTTTAGCCACCCGGCGCTCCGCTCGTTGTTGTGAGCGTCGCTCCTCCGCCCTCCGTTGTTGTTGGAGGGCGACTACCTCCAACTGCCCAGTAGCATCCTTCACGAGCCTCCTCCACAGATGTCGATCTTGACACCGCTGGTACCAGTCATCGGCAAGTCCACTCAGCTCCACGTCCTCCTGTACCACATCACTCCATCTCTTCTCTAGCCCGTGCCGCGCCCGCTTAGCCCCCTCAATCCGGCCGAACAAAAGCTGTTTCGGCATGCGTTGGCTGGGCATGCGGGCTACATGACCCAGCCATCGCAGCCTTGCCCGCCGGAGGAGCTCACCGATGGGACCTTGCCCAGATCTTTCAAGGATTTGTGAGCTCCTCACACAATCGAGTCTGGTTAAACCCAGGATGGATCATAGGCAGGCCAGCCTAAATGTTTCTAACCGGCGAAGATGTTCCATTAGGGGGGTCCACGTTTCGCAAGCGTAGAGAAGGGAGGGAATGACCGTGGCCGAGAAGACCTGAAGCTTAGTGCGGAGCGACAGACCAGGTAGCTTCCACACAGCGTTACGCAACCGATGAAAAGATATTGCCGCTCGACTGATTCGGAGTGAGACCTCTGCTGTTAAACTGGAGCCAGTCATAAGCACACTACCCAGGTATGGGAAACTCTCCACTCTCTCCACAACTGCCCCATCACCGATTGGGAGTTGTGGGGGTGGAGTGTCCGATGGTACAAAATACCCAGGCAGGTGCTTAGTTTTGGTGGGGCTGATGGTAAGGCCCCACCTCTTAGTGGCACGCTCCAGTCTCAGCAGCAGCGTCTCCAACTCCTCCTCTGAATGAGCAGCTATTACCAAATCATCAGCATACATAACGTGGTTGAGCAATAGGGAGCCATCCCTTGACCGCACCCGGGCATCGATCAGCCTCCCATTATATCTGTACCATATGGAGATTCCCCCGGTACAGCTATTGAAGGCTTCACGAACTACGTGGTCAAATTAGATGTTAAATAATGTGGGAGCCAGAGGACATCCCTGTCGCACCCCAAGGTGTACAGGGAATGGCTCTGACTCCCGGCCACGTAGTTTTACCCGGGCCCGCTCACCATCATGAAGGTCCTTAATGATCGTGAGCAGAGGGTCAGGTACTCCAAAAGCACGAAGAACGACCCAGAGCCCAGGCCTACTGATGGTATCATAGGCCTTGACCAGGTCAATAAAGCAGAGATGTAGGTCTTGTTGGAATTCCCTACACCTCTGCTGTAGCAGACGGACAGAAAATATAGCATCTGTGCAGGACCGCCCTTTCCTGAAACCGCATTGAGAGAGACACACACACAAACACACACACACAGAGACACACACACACAGAGACACACACACACACAGACACACAGAGAGAGACACACACAACAACATAGGCACACAGAGAAAGAGGGGTAGAGAGAGAGAGAGATGGGGGGAGAGACGTGTGAGAGAGTTCTGTGGAATTCCGTACCATAGTGGCCGAAGGAGAGACAATGGACTTACGGTAGAGAAAAAAACCAACACGCCAATATTTAGAGCAAGAAAATAACCGATTGAGAAAGAAAATTGAGTAAAATTAGGAAGTGTAATGCAACTGCAGCACAGTGAGTCGGTCAACACACAGTCAACGCGTAGCCTGGATGATTACGCTCTTCTAAAGATTGCCAAATGAGAAGTTAAGTGTGAAATAGAATCGTACGGAACATTTAAAAAAAAATAGAAATTGGAAGTTTGAAAACAATTTTAGTAAAGTTAAGGAGAGTGATGCAACGCAACACAGAGAGTCGGCTAACACACAGTTAACACATCGCCTGTCTGTGATAGGTGTGTGTGTGTCTGCGTGTGTGTGTGTATGTCTATTACAGTCATCTCAGTCAGTCGACCCGTGGCACCTGGGTCTGCCCCGTGACCTCCTGCCAGCGGGCGTTCGACACTCCACGTGGCCTCAGGGTGCACATAGCCTGGCACAAGCGTCGTGGTGACGTCACCGCCACTTAATGGCGAATGGCGGTTGTTGTTGTGTATGTCTATTACAGGCTATACGGGGGATCTTTGTCTGTGTGTGCGTGCGTGTGATGTGTCCGCGTGTGTGTCTGTGTGTCTCTATGTATGTCTGTATGTATGTGCATGTGTCTGTATGTGCATGTGTCTGTATGTGTGTGTCTATGTATGTGTGAATGTATGTATGTGCGTGTGTCTATGTGTGTGTGTATGTACGTGTGTGTCTATGTGTGTGTGTGTGTATGTATGTGTGTGTCTATGTGTGTGCGTGTGTACGTGTGGATGTAATGTGTGTCTATGTGTGTGTGTCTATGTGTGTGTGTCTATGTGTGTGTGAATGTATGTATGTGCGTGTGTCTATGTGTGTGTGTGTGTGTGTCTATGTGTGTGTGTCTGCCCTGGTGGTCCCCCTATTTAAGAAGGGGGACCGCACAGACTGTAACAACTACAGGGGCATCTCACTCCTCAGTGTGCCGGGAAAGGTTCTGGCAAGGATTATTCAGCATCGCCTTGCCAGGCACGCTGAGGAGAGGCTTGCGGAGCCCCAATGCGGTTTCAGGAAAGGGCGGTCCTGCACAGATGCCATATTTTCTGTCCGTCTGCTACAGCAGAGGTGTAGGGAATTCCAACAAGACCTACATCTCTGCTTTATTGACCTGGTCAAGGCCTATGATACCATCAGTAGGCCTGGGCTCTGGGTTGTTCTTCGTGCTTTTGGAGTACCTGACCCTCTGCTCACGATCATTAAGGACCTTCATGATGGTGAGCGGGCCCGGGTAAAACTACGTGGCCGGGAGTCAGAGCCATTCCCTGTACACCTTGGGGTGCGATAGGGATGTCCTCTGGCTCCCACATTATTTAACATCTATTTTGACCACGTAGTTCGTGAAGTCTTCAATAGCTGTACCGGGGGAATCTCCATATGGTACAGATATAATGGGAGGCTGATCGATGCCCGGGTGTGGTCAAGGGATGGCTCCCTATTGCTCAACCACGTTATGCATGCTGATGATTTGGTAATAGCTGCTCATTCAGAGGAGGAGTTGGAGACGCTGCTGCTGAGACTGGAGCGTGCAACTAAGAGGTGGGGCCTTACCATCAGCCCCACCAAAACTAAGCACCTGCCTGGGTATTTTGTACCATCGGACACTCCACCCCCACAACTCCCAATCGGTGATGGGCAGTTGTGGAGAGGGTGGAGAGTTTCCCATACCTGGGCAGTGTGCTTATGACCGGCTCCAGTTTAACAGCAGAGGTCTCACTCCGAATCAGTCGAGCGGCAATATTGTTTCATCGGTTGCGTAACGCTGTGTGGAAGCTACCTGGTCTGTCGCTCCACACTAAGCTTCAGGTCTTCTCGGCCACGGTCATTCCCTCCCTTCTCTACGCTTGCGAAACGTGGACCCCCCCTAATGGAACAACTTCGCCGGTTAGAAACATTTAGGCTGGCCTGCCTACGATCCATCCTGGGTTTAACCAGACTGGATTGTGTGAGGAGCTCACAAATCCTTGAAAGATCTGGGCAAGGTCCCATCGGTGAGCTCCTCCGGCGGGCAAGGCTGCGATGGATGGGTCATGTAGCCCGCATGCCCAGCCACCGCATGCCGAAACAGCTTTTGTTCGGCCGGATTGAGGGGGCTAAACGGGCACGGCACGGGCTAGAGAAGAAATGGAGTGATGTGGTACAGGAGGACGTGGAGCTGAGTGGACTTGCCGATGACTGGTACCAGCGGTGTCAAGATCGCCCTCTGTGGAGGAGGCTCGTGAAGGACGCTACTGGGCAGTTGGAGGTAGTCGCCCTCCAACAACAACGGAGGGCGGAGGAACGACGCTCACAACAACGAGCGGAGCGCCGGGTGGCTAAAGCACAGCAGTTTGGTACAGTAGGGGGCACAGGTGGTGCATCAGCCAGTCATCTCAGTCAGTCGACCCGTGGTACCTGGGTCTGCCCCGTGACCTCCTGCCAGCGGGCGTTCGACACTTCACGTGGCCTCAGGGTGCACATAGCCTGGCACAAGCGTCGTGGTGACATCACCGCCACTTAGTGGTGAATGGCGGTTGTTGTTGTTGTGCGTGTGTACGTGTGGATGTATGTGTGTGTGTCTATGTGGTCGAGTACCTGGTGCGGTGTGTAAACATTGCCACTAGGGAGACAAAGGCGGTCGGGCGTGGTCCTGGCCACCCACCCCCTCGTGTACCGTTCCGGCCTTCATAGGTGCTCGCTAACAGCACTTGCCCCTACAGTCTGTTAAGGCTATATGTGGGATCTTTGTATTTGTCTATGTGTATGTGTCTATGTATGTGTGTGTCTATGTGTGTGTGTGTATGTTTGTGTGTGTGTCTATGTGTGTGTCTATGTGTGTGTCTATGTGTGTGTGTGTCTATGTGTGTGTGTCTATGTGTGTGTCTATGTGTGTGGCTATGTGTGTGTGTGTCTATGTGCGTGTGTCTATGCAGCGGTTAGTGCCACGTTGCGCTACGAAGCCGGCGACCCGGGTTCGATTCCTGCTCACGGCCAACACCAGTGACGATTATCTGAACCGGTCCTGGGCCTCCCCTAGGTCGACTCAGCCTCAAATGAGTACCTGTTGCAGTGGATAAAAAAATCGCCACTCGGGAGACAAAGGCGGTCGGGCGTGGTGCTGGCCACCCACCCCCTCGTGTACCGTGCCGGCCTTCATAGGTGCTCGCTAACAGCACTTACCCCTACAGGCTGTTAAGGCTATACGGGGGATCTTTGTCTTTGTTTTGCGTGTGTGTGCTGTGCGTATGTGTCTGTGTGCGCGTGTCTGTGTGAATGTCTCTGTGTGTGTGCTGTGCGTGTGTGTCTGTGTGCGCGTGTGTCTGTGTGAATGTCTCTGTATGTGTGTGCTGTGCGTGTGTGTCTGTGTGCGCGTGTGTCTGTGTGAATGTCTGTGTGTGTGTGCTGTGCGTGTGTGTCTGTGTGCGCGTGGGTCTGTGTGAATGTCTGTGTGTGTGTGTGTGCTTGTGCGTGTGTATCTGTGGGTGTGTGTGCTGTGTGTGTGCTGTGCGTGTGTCTCTATGTGTGTGTGCGTGTGTGTCTCTGTGTGTGCCTGTACGTGTGTGTCTCTGTGTGTGTGTGTCTGTGTGTCTCTGTGTGTGTCTGCGTGTGTCTCTGTGTGTGTGCTGTGTGTGTGCTGTGCGTGTCTCTGTGCGTGTGTGTCTCTAAGTCTGTGTGCCTGTGCGTGTCTCTGTGCGTGTGTGTCTCTATGTCTGTGTTTCTGTGCGTGTGTGTCTCTGTGTGTGCCTGTGCGTGTGTGTCTCTCTGTGTGCGTGTGTGTCTTTCTCTGTGTGTGCCTGTGCGTGTGTGTGTCTCTGTGTGTGTGTCTCTGTGTGTGTGCCTGTGCGTGTGTGTCTCTCTCTGTGTGTGCCTGTGCGTGTGTGTCTCTCTCTGTGTGCGTGTGTGTCTCTGTGTGTGCCTGTACGTGTGTGTCTCTGTGTGTGTCTTTGCGTGCATGTGCGTGTCTCTGTGTATGCCTGTGCGTGTGTGTCTCTCTCTCTGTCTGCGTGTGTGTTTCTGTGTGTGCGTGTGTGTCTCTGTGCCTGTGTGTGTGTCTCTCTGTGTGTGTGTCTCTGCGTGTGTGTCTCTGTGTGTGCCTGTGCGTGTCTCTGTGTGTGCCTGTGCGTGTGTCTCTCTCTGTCTGTGTGCGTGTGTGTCTCTTCGTGTGTGTGCGTGTGTGTGTCTCTGCGTGTGCCTGTGCGTGTGTGTCTCTGCGTGTGTGTGCATGTGTGTCTCTGTGTGTGCCTGTGCGTGTGTGTCTCTCTGTGTGCGTGTGTGTCTCTGTGTGTGCCTGTGCGTGTGTGTCTCTGCGTGTGTGTCTCTGCGTGTGTGTGCGTGTGTCTCTGCGTATGTGTCTCTGTGTGTGCGTGCGCCTGTGTGTGTCTCTGCGTGTGTGCGTGTGTGTGTCTCTGCGTGTGTGTCTCTGTGTGTGCGTGTGCCTGTGTGCATGTGCGTGTGTGTCTCTGTGCCTGTGTGTGTGTCTCTCTGTGTGTGTGTCTCTGCGTGCGTGCCTCTGCGTGTATGTCTCTGTGCCTGTGTGTGTCTCTGCGTGTGTGTGTCTCTGCGTGTGTGTCTCTGCGTGTGTGTGTCTCTGCGTGTGTGTCTCTGCGTGTGTGTGCGTGTGTGTCTCTGCGTGTGTGTGCGTGTGTGTCTCTCTCTCTGTGTGCGTGTGTGTCTCTGCGTGTGCCTGTGCGTGTGTGTGTCTCTGCGTGTGTGTGTCTCTGCGTGTGTGTGCGTGTGTGTGTCTCTGCGTGTGTGTCTCTGCGTGTGTGTGCCTGTGTGTGTCTCTGCGTGTGTGTGCCTGTGCGTGTCTCTGCGTGTGTGTGTCTCTGTGTGTGCCTGTGCGTGTGTGTGTCTCTGTGTGCCTGTGTGTGTCTCTGCGTGTGCCTGTGCGTGTGTGCACACAAGGCGAGAATTGTCCGACTCTTCTGCCCCCACCCACCCCCACCCACCCCCAGCGTGGTCCCCTCCGTGCCGGAGCCTGAGAACCCACGGGTCCCACACAACCTGGAGCTCCGCTCTCACCCCTCGGCCCGGCCCGCCGGGTGGGGGGGGGGAGAGGAGGAGGGGGGTGGAGGGAGAGGTAGGAACGGTGATGGAGTAGACGGGGGGGAGAGGAGGAGGGTGGAGGGAGAGGTAGGAACGGTGATGGAGTAGACGGGGGGGAGAGAGGGGGGTGGAGGTAGGAACGGTGATGGAGTAGACGGGGGAGGGGGAGGAAAGAGGGGGGGAGATGGAGAGAGAGAGGAGAGAGGGGGAGATGGACAGAGAGAGGGAGATGGAGAGAGAGAGAGGAGAGAGGGGGAGATGGACAGAGAGAGGGAGATGGAGAGAGAGAGAGGAGAGAGGGGGAGATGGACAGAGAGAGGGAGATGGAGAGAGAGAGAGGAGAGAGGGGGAGATGGACAGAGAGAGGGAGATGGAGAGAGAGAGAGGAGAGAGGGGGAGATGGACAGAGAGAGGGAGATGGAGAGAGAGAGAGGAGAGAGGGGGAGATGGACAGAGAGAGGGAGATGGAGAGAGAGAGAGGAGAGAGGGGGAGATGGAGAGAGGGAGAGAGGGGGGTGGAGGGAGAGGTAGGAACGGTGATGGAGTAGACGGGGGAGAGGGGGGGGGAGAGAGGAGGGAGGGGAGAGGAAAGAGAGGGGGGAAAGAGAGAGGGGGAGATGGAGAGAGAGAGAGAGGGGGAGATGGAGAGAGGGGGGGGGGAGATGGGAGAGAGAGAGGGGGAGATGGAGAGGGGGGGGGAGATAAAGAGAGAGAGATGGGAGAGAGAGGGGGAGATGGAGAGAGAGGGAGGGGGAGATGGAGAGAGAGGGAGGGGAGAGAGGGGAGATGGGAGAGAGAGAGAGGGGGAGATGGAGAGAGGGGAGATGGAGAGAGAGGGGGAGATGGAGAGAGGGGGGGGGGGAGATGGGAGAGATGGCGAAATGGAGAGAAAGGGAGGGGGAGATGGAGAGAGGGGGGGGGGGAGATGGAGAGAGGGGGGGTGGAAATGGGAGAGAGGGGGAGATGGAGAGAAGGGGGGGGAGATGGGAGAGAGAGAGTTGAAAGAGAGAGAGAGAGAGGGGAAAGAGAGAGGGGGGATGGACAGAGAGAGGGAGATGGAGAGAGAGAGGGGGAGATTGAGAGAGCGGGAGATGGGGGGGGGGAGATGGAAAGAGAGAGAGGGAGAGGTGGGGAGCAGGGAGCTGGAGAGAGGAGAGAGAGGGGGGGGCAGGTGGGGAGAGAGGGGGAGATGGGGGGTGGAGAGGTAGGAACGGTGTTGTAGAGACGCGGGTGGAGGAGGGGGGTAAGAAGGCAGGAGGGGGTTGGGTGGGGAGATGGAAAATAAACTTCCACTTACACAAGGAGAAAGGAGAGGGGGAGATGGGGAGAGAGAGGGGAGATGGGGAGAGAGAGGGGAGATGGGGAGAGAGAGGGGAGATGGGGAGAGTGAAAGTCTATGGCTCTCTGTATGAGTCTATGGGTCTCTGTGTAAGTCTATGGGTATCTGTGTGAGTCTGTGGGTCTCTGTGTGAGTCTGTAGGTCTCTGTGTGAGTCTGTGGGTCTCTGTGTGAGTCTGCGGGTCTCTGTGTGAGTGTGTGGGTCTCTGTGTGAGTCTGTAGGTCTCTGTGTGAGTCTATGGCTCTCTGTGTGAGTCTGTGGCTCTCTGTGTGAGTCTATGGCTCTCTGTGTGAGTCTATGGCTCTCTGTGTGAGTCTGTGGCTCTCTGTGTGAGTCTATGGCTCTCTGTGAGTCTGTGGGTCTCTGTGTGATTCTGTGGGTATCTGTGTGAGTCTGTGGGTCTCTGTGTGAGTCTGTGGGTCTCTGTGTGAGTCTGTGGGTCTCTGTGTGAGTCTGTGGGACTCTGTGTGAGTCTATGGCTCTCTGTGCGAGTCTGTGGGTCTCTGTGTGAGTCTGTGGGTCTCTGGGTGTGTCTATGGCTCTCTGTGTGAGTCTATGGCTCTCTGTGTGAGGGTATGGCTCTCTGTGTGAGTCTGTGGGTCTCTGTGTGAGTATATGGCTCTCTGTGTGAGTATATGGGTCTCTGTGTGAGTTTGTGGGTCTCTGTGTGAGTCTGTGGGTCTCTCTGTGAGTCTGTGGGCCTCTGTGTGAGTCTATAGCTCTCTGTGTGAGTCTATGGCTCTCTGTGTGAGTCTGTGGCTCTCTGTGTGAGTCTATGGCTCTCTGTGTTACTCTGTGGGTCTCTGTGTGAGTCTGTGGGTCTCTGTGTAAGTCTGTGGGTCTCTGTGTAAGTCTATGGGTATCTGTGTGAGCCTGTGGGTCTCTGTGTGAGTCTACACGTCTCTGTGTGAGTCTGTGGGTCTCTGTGTGAGTCTGTGGGTCTCTGTGTGAGTCTGTAGGTCTCTGTGTGAGTCTGTGGGTCTCTATGTGAGTCTGCGGGTCTCTGTGTGAGTCTGTGGGTCTCTGTATGAGTGTGTGGGTCTCTGTGTGAGTCTGTGGGTCTCTGTGTGAGTCTATGGCTCTCTGTGTGAGTATATGGGTCTCTGTGTGAGTCTATGGCTCTCTGTGTGAGTCTATCGCTCTCTGTGTGAGTCTGTGGGTCTCTATGTGAGTCTGTGGGTCTCTGTGTGAGTCTGTAGGTCTCTGTGTGAGTTTGTGGGTCTCTGTGTGAGTCTGTGGGTTTCTCTGTGAGTCTGTGGGTCTCTGTGTGAGTCTATGGCTCTCTGTGTGAGTCTATGGCTCTCTGTGAGTCTATGGCTCTCTGTGTGAGTCTGTGGCTCTCTGTGTGAGTCTATGGCTCTCTGTGAGTTTGTGGGTCTCTGTGTGAGTCTGTGGGTTTCTCTGTGAGTCTGTGGGTCTCTGTGTGAGTCTATGGCTCTCTGTGTGAGTCTATGGCTCTCTGTGAGTCTATGGCTCTCTGTGTGAGTCTGTGGGTCTCTGTGTGAGTCTATGGCTCTCTGTGCGAGTCTGTGGGTCTCTGTGTGAGTCTGTGGGTCTCTGTGTGTGTCTATGGCTCTCTCTGTGAGTCTATGGCTCTCTGTGTGAGTCTATGGCTCTCTGTGTGAGTCTGTGGGTCTCTGTGTGAGTCTATGGCTCTCTGTGTGAGTATATGGGTCTCTGTGTGAGTCTATGGCTCTCTGTGTGAGTCTATCGCTCTCTGTGTGAGTCTGTGGGTCTATATGTGAGTCTGTGGGTCTCTGTGTGAGTCTATGCCTCTCTGTGTGAGTCTATGGCTCTCTGTGTGAGTCTATGGCGCTCTGTGTGAGTCTGTGGCTCTCTGTATGAGTCTATGGCTCTCTGTGAGTCTGTGGATCTCTGTGTGAGTATATGGGACTCTGTGTGAGTCTGTAGGTCTCTGTGTGAGTTTGTGAGTCTGTGGGTCTCTCTGTGAGTCTGTGGGTCTCTGTGTGAGTCTATGCCTCTCTGTGTGAGTCTATGGCTCTCTGTGTGAGTCTATGGCTCTCTGTGTGAGTCTGTGGCTCTCTGTGTGAGTCTATGGCTCTCTGTGAGTCTGTGGGTCTGTGTGAGTCTGTGGGTATCTGTGTGAGTCTGTGGGTCTCTGTGTGAGTCTGTGGGTCTCTGTGTGAGTCTGTGGGACTCTGTGTGAGTCTATGGCTCTCTGTGAGTCTGTGGGTCTGTGTGAGTCTGTGGGTCTCTTTGTGAGTCTATGGCTCTCTGTGCAAGTCTGTGGCTCTCTGTGTGAGTCTATGGCTCTCTGTGTGAGTCTGTGGGTCTCTGTGTGAGTCTATGACTCTCTGTGTGAGTCTTTGGCTCTCTGTGCGAGTCTGTGGGTCTCTGTGTGAGTCTGTGGGTCTCTGTGTTACTCTATGGGTATCTGTGTGAGTCTGTTGGTCTCTGTGTGATTCTGTGGCTCTCTGTGTGATGAGTCTGTGGCTCTCTGTATGAGTCTGTGGCTCTCTGTGTGAGTCTGTTGGTCTCTGTGTGAGTCTGTGGCTCTCTGTGTGATGAGTCTGTGGCTCTCTGTATGAGTCTGTGGCTCTCTGTGTGAGTCTATGGCTCTCTGTGTTACTCTATGGGTCTCTGTGTGAGTCTGTGGGTCTCTGTGTGAGTCTCTGTCGCGTTCCTTGTGTGGTTTTGTCTCCCGGTCCTCCGTGTCGCTTCCCCTCCCCATTTAGAATCAACAGCACGCGTTTAGAGTATTTCGCGGCTGCTATACACTTCCACACCACGATGGCGACGATGGTGATGCTGATGAGTCGCTCTCCGTTGACCTGATATCATTTGTGATGACCCAGGGGTCGCTTCTGAAAGAGACCGGCACAGCAGCCCAGCGGGGGCCTTACAGCTAGTAGCAATCAAAGTCAATAATTTTAGTTTAATAGTTGAACATCGGTTTGCTGCAATGTTCATATCAGTGGGGGCTGTAGTAGTCTTAGTGTAGCAGTAGTCTTAGTGTAGTAGTAGTCTTAGAGTAGCAGAAGTCTTAGTGTAGTAGTAGTCTTAGTGTAGCAGTCGTCTTAGTGTAGTAGTAGTCTTAGTGTAGCAGTAGTCTTAGTGTAGTAGTAGTCTTAGTGTAGTAGTAGTCTTAGTGTAGCAGTAGTCTTAGTGTAGTAGTAGTCTTAGTGTAGTAGTAGTAGTCTTAGTGTAGCAGTAGTCTTAGTGTAGTAGTAGTCTTAGTGTAGTAGTAGTCTTAGTGTAGTAGTAGTCTTAGTGTAGTAGTAGTCTTAGTGTAGTAGTAGTCTTAGTGTAGTAGTAGTCTTAGTGTAGTAGTAGTCTTAGAGTAGTCTTAGTGTAGCAGTAGTCTTAGTGTAGTAGTAGTCTTAGTGTAGTAGTAGTAGTCTTAGTGTAGTAGTAGTCTTAGTGTAGCAGTAGTCTTAGTGTAGTAGTAGTCTTAGTGTAGTAGAAGTCTTAGAGTAGTATTAGTGTAGCAGCAGTAGTCTTAGTGTAGTAAGTCTCAGTGCAGTAGCAGTCTTAGAGTAGTCTTAGTGTAGTAGTAGTCTTAGTGTAGTAGTAGTCTTAGTGTAGCAGTAGTCTTAGTGTAGTAGTAGTCTTAGTGTAGTAGTAGTCTTAGTGTAGCAGTAGTCTTAGTGTAGTAGTAATCTCAGTGCAGTAGTAGTCTTAGAGTAGTCAGTGTAGTAGTCTTAGTGTAGTAGTGTAGTAGTAGTCTTAGTGTAGTAGTAGTCTTAGAGTAGTCTTAGTGTAGTAGTCTTAGTGTAGCAGTAGTCTTAGTGTAGTAGTAGTCTTAGTGTAGTAGTAGTCTTAGTGTAGTAGTAGTAGTCTTAGAGTAGTCTTAGTGTAGCAGTAGTCTTAGTGCAGTAGTAGTCTTAGAGTCTTCGTGTAGTAGTAGTAGTCTTAGAGTAGTCTGTGTGCAGTAGTAGTCTTATAGTAGGCTTAGTGTAGTAGTAGTCTTAGTGTAGTAGTAGTCTTAGTGTAGTAGTAGTCTTAGTGTAGTAGTAGTCTTAGTGTAGTAGTAGTCTTAGAGTAGTCTTAGTGTAGCAGTAGTCTTAGTGTAGTAGTAGTCTTAGTGTAGTAGTAGTAGTCTTAGTGTAGTAGTAGTCTTAGTGTAGCAGTAGTCTTAGTGTAGTAGTAGTCTTAGTGTAGTAGAAGTCTTAGAGTAGTATTAGTGTAGCAGCAGTAGTCTTAGTGTAGTAAGTCTCAGTGCAGTAGCAGTCTTAGAGTAGTCTTAGTGTAGTAGTAGTCTTAGTGTAGTAGTAGTCTTAGTGTAGCAGTAGTCTTAGTGTAGTAGTAGTCTTAGTGTAGTAGTAGTCTTAGTGTAGCAGTAGTCTTAGTGTAGTAGTAATCTCAGTGCAGTAGTAGTCTTAGAGTAGTCAGTGTAGTAGTCTTAGTGTAGTAGTGTAGTAGTAGTCTTAGTGTAGTAGTAGTCTTAGAGTAGTCTTAGTGTAGTAGTCTTAGTGTAGCAGTAGTCTTAGTGTAGTAGTAGTCTTAGTGTAGTAGTAGTCTTAGTGTAGTAGTAGTAGTCTTAGAGTAGTCTTAGTGTAGCAGTAGTCTTAGTGCAGTAGTAGTCTTAGAGTCTTCGTGTAGTAGTAGTAGTCTTAGAGTAGTCTGTGTGCAGTAGTAGTCTTATAGTAGTCTTAGTGTAGTAGTAGTCTTAGTGTAGTAGTAGTCTTAGTGTAGTAGTAGTCTTAGTGTAGTAGTAGTATTAGAGTAGTCTTAGTGTAGGAGTCTTAGTGTGGTAGTAGTCTTAGTGTAGTAGTAGTCTTAGTGTAGTAGTAGTCTTAGTGTAGTAGTAGTCTTATAGTAGTCTTAGTGTAGCTGTAGACTTAGTGTAGTAGTAGTCTTAGAGTAGTCTTACTGCAGTAGTAGTCTTAGAGTAGTCTTAGTGCATTAGTAGTCTTAGAGTAGTCTTAGTGTAGTAGTAGTCTTAGTGTAGTAGTAGTCTTAGTGTAGTAGTAGTCTTAGTGTAGTAGTAGTCTTAGAGTAGTAGTAGTCTTAGTGTAGTAGTAGTCTTAGTGTAGTAGTCTTAGTGTAGTAGTAGTCTTAGAGTAGTAGTGTAGTAGTAGTCTTAGTGTAGTAGTAGTCTTAGTGTAGTAGTAGTCTTAGTGTAGTAGTAGTCTTAGAGTAGTAGTAGTGTAGTAGTAGTCTTAGTGTAGTACTAGTCTTAGTGTAGAAGTAGTCTTAGTGTAGTAGTAGTCTTAGAGTAGTCTTAGTGTAGTAGTAGTCTTAGTGTAGTAGTAGTCTTAGTGTAGTAGTAGTCTTAGTGTAGTAGAAGTCTTAGTGTAGTGTTAGTGTAGCAGTAGTAGTCTTAATGTAGTAGTAGTCTTAGAGTAGTAGTAGTAGTCTTAGTGTAGTAGTAGTCTTAGAGTAGTCTTAGTGTAGTAGTAGTCTTAGTGTAGAAGTAGTCTTAGTGTAGTAGTAGTCTTAGAGTAGTCTTAGTGTAGTAGTAGTCTTAGAGTAGTAGTAGTCTTAGTGTAGTAGTAGTCTTAGTGTAGTAGTAGTCTTAGTGTAGTAGTAGTCTTAGTGTAGTAGAAGTCTTAGTGTAGTCTTAGTGTAGCAGTAGTAGTCTTAGTGTAGTAGTAGTCTTAGAGTAGTAGTAGTAGTCTTAGTGTAGTAGTAGTCTTAGAGTAGTAGTAGTCTTAGAGTAGTCTTAGTGTAGTAGTAGTCTCAGTGCAGTAGTAGTCTTAGTGCAGTAGTAGTCTTATTGTAGTAGTCTTAGTGTAGTAGTCTTGGTGTAGTAGTAGTCTTAGTGTAGTAGTAGTGTTAGAGTAGTAGTAGTCTTAGTGTAGTAGTAGTCTTAGAGTAGCAGTAGTCTTAGTGTAGTAGTAGTCTTAGAGTAATCTTAGTGCAGTAGTAGTCTTAGAGTAATCTTAGTGCAGTAGTAGTCTTAGAGTAGTCTTAGTGTAGTAGTAGTCTTAGAGTAGTCTTAGTGTAGTAGTAGTCTTAGTGTAGTAGTAGTCTTAGTGTAGTAGTAGTCTTAGTGTAGTAGTAGTCTTAGAGTAGTAGTAGTCTTAGTGTAGTAGTAGCCTTAGTGTAGTAGTAGTCTTAGTGCAGTAGCAGTCTTAGAGTAGTAGTAGTCTTAGAGTAGTAGTAGTCTTAGAGTAGTAGTACTCTTAGTGTAGTAGTAGTCTTAGTGTAGTAGTAGTCTTAGTGTAGTAGTCTTAGTGTAGTAGTAGTCTTAGAGTAGTAGTAGTCTTAGTGTAGTAGTAGTCTTAGTGTAATAGTAGTCTCAGTGCAGTAGTAGTCTTAGTGTAGTAGTAGGCTTACTGTAGTAGTAGTCTTAGTGTAGTAGTCTTAGTGTAGTAGTCTTAGTGTAGTAGTAGTCTTAGTGCAGTAGCAGTCTTAGAGTAGTAGTAGTCTTAGTGTAGTAGTAGGCTTAGTGTAGTAGTAGTCTTAGTGCAGTAGCAGTCTTAGAGTAGTAGTCTTAGTGTAGTAGTAGTCTTAGAGTAGTCTTGGTGTAGCAGTAGTCTTAGTGTAGTAGTAGTCTTAGTGTAGTAGTAGTCTTAGTGTAGTAGTAATAGTCTTAGAGTAGTCTTAGTGTAGTAGTAGGCGTACTGTAGTAGTAGTCTTAGTGTAGTAGTCTTAGTGTAGTAGTAGTCTTACTGCAGTAGTCTTAGTGTAGTAGTAGTCTTAGTGTAGTAGTAGTCTTAGTGCAGTAGTAGTCTTAGTGTAGTAGTCTTAGTGTAGTAGTAGTCTTAGTGTAGTAGTAGTCTTAGTGTAGTAGTAGTCTTAGAGTAGTAGTAGTCTTAGAGTAGTAGTAGTGTAGTAGTAGTCTTAGTGTAGTAGTAGTCTTAGTGTAGTAGTAGTGTAGTAGTAGTAGTCTTTGTGTAGTAGTAGACTTAGTGTAGTAGTAGTCTTAGTGTAGTAATAGTAGTCTTAGAGTAGTAGTAGTCTTAGAGTAGTCTTAGTGTAGTAGTAGTCTTAGTGTAGTAGTAGTAGTCTCAGTGCAGTAGTCTTAGTGTAGTAGTAGTCTTAGTGTAGTAGTCTTAGTGTAGTAGTAGGCTTAGTGTAGTAGTCTTAGTGTAGTAGTAGTCTTAGTGTAGTAGTAGTCTTAGTGTAGTAGTAGTCTTAGTGTAGTAGTAGTCTTAGTGTAGTAGTAGTCTTAGTGTAGTAGTAGTCTTAGTGTAGTAGTCTTAGAGTAGTAGTAGTCTTAGTGTAGTAGTAGTCTTAGTGTAGTAGTAGTAGTCTCAGTGCAGTAGTAGTCTTAGTGTAGTAGTAGTCTTAGTGTAGTAGTCTTAGTGTAGTAGTAGGCTTAGTGTAGTAGTCTTAGTGTAGTAGTAGTCTTAGTGTAGTAGTAGTCTTAGTGTAGTAGTAGTCTTAGTGTAGTAGTAGTCTTAGTGTAGTAGTAGTCTTAGTGTAGTAGTAGTCTTAGAGTAGTCGTAGTCTTAGAGTCGTAGAATGCCCGCGTCTTGAGAATTGTCCACTGGCTCTTCCGCCCTCGGCGATGTCCGACAGGGACCTCGGTCCCATCCGTGGTACTCGCGCCAACAGGGATCTCCTGGTACCTGCTTGGGTCACGGTCGACGTCTTCAACACTCCACCACCACCCCAAAAGATTCCCACGGTGCCCGCAAGGTCATCGCTACCTCCGGAGCAGCGATGACCTTTGTCCCTTCAGATTTTTGTACGTTATTTTTGGGCCTGATCATCGGGATAAATTGATTCATTTATCGCAGGAGGGAGGAATCCGATAAGATGTAAAGCTCTTCTCACCCCCCACACACCCCCCCCACCCCCCCCACACCCCCCACAGATGATCAAGAGGAGGGTGGGTGGGGGGGGGGGGTTAAGACACGGAATAACATCAAACACAACACCGAATGGCGTTGTTACGAAGGTCGCACGCACGGATACAGAGTGGCTCACAAACAACAAATTCAGTGCACACGATCTCCCCTTGTTGTTGATGCGAAGGAGCTATTAGCCAACATAGCCACGTGACGTCCCGCCGTGCCCGGTGTGTGTACAGGAGCGCGACTGGGTTTGATCACAACCCCCGGATTGCCGCTACGAATGGCGTTATGATAAAGGTAGCGGCTCATCAGCCACTCACTCACAACAACAACAACCGCCATTGGCCACTAAGTGGCGGTGACGTCACCACGACGCTTGTGCCAGGCCATGTGCACCTTGAGGCCACGTGAAGTGTCGAACGCCCGCTGGCAGGAGGTCACGGGGCAGACCCAGGTGCCACGGGTCGACTGACTGAGATGACCGAGATGACTGAGATGACTGGCTGATGCACCACCTGTGCCCCCTACTGTGCTAACCTGCTGTGCTTTAGCCACCCGGCGCTCCGCTCATTGTTGTGAGCGTCACTCCTCCGCCCTCCGTTGTTGTTGGAGGACGACTGCCTCCAACTGCCCAGTAGCGTCCTTCACGAGCCTCCTCCACAGAGGCCGATCTTGACACCGCTGGTACCAGTCATTGGCAAGTCCACTCAGCTCCACGTCCTCCTGTACCACATCACTCCATCTCTTCTCTAGCCCGTGCCACGCCCGTTTAGCCCCCTCGATCCGGCCAAATACAAGCTGTTTAGGCATGCGGTGGCTGGGCATGCGGGCTACATGACCCAGCCAACGCAGCGTTGCCTGCCGGAGGCGCTCACCGATGGGACCTTGCCCAGATCTTTCAAGGATTTGTGAGCTCCTCACAGAATCCAGTCTGGTTAAACCCAGGATGGATCGTAGGCAGGCTAGCCTAAATGTTTCTAACCGGCGAAGATGTTCCATTAGGGGGGTCCACGTTACGCAAGCGTAGAGAAGGGAGGGAATGACCGTGGCCGAGAAGATCTGAAGCTTAGTGCGGAGCGACAGACCAGGTAGGTTCCACACAGCATTCTTCAAACCGATGAAAAGATATTGCTGCTCGACTGATTCGGAGTGAGACCCCTGCTTTTAAACTGGAGCCGGTCATAAGCACACTGCCCAGGTATGGGAAACTCTCCACTCTTTCCACAATTGCCCCATCACCGATTGGGAGTTGTGGGGGTGGAGTGTCCGATGGTACAAAATACCCAGGCAGGTGCTTAGTTTTGGTGGGGCTGATGGTAAGGCCCCATCTCTTAGTGGCACGCTCCAGTCTCAGCAGCAGCGTCTCCAACTCCTCCTCTGAATGAGCAGCTATTACCAAATCATTGGCATACATAACGTGGTTGAGCAATAGGGAGCCATCCCTTGACCACACCCGGGCATCGGTCAGCCTCCCATGAACTACGTGGTCAAAATAGATGTTAAATAATGTGGGAGCCAGAGGACATCCCTGTCGCACCCCAAGGTGTACAGGGAATGGCTCTGACTCCCGGCCACATAGTTTTACCCGGGCCCGCTCACCATCATGAAGGTCCTTAATGATCGTGAGCAGGCCAGGGACTCCAAAAGCACGAAGAACAACCCAGAGCCCAGGCTTACTGATGGTATCATAGGCCTTGACCAGGTTAATGAAGCAGAGATGTAGGTCTTGTTGGAATTCCCTACACCTCTGCTGTAGCAGACGGACAGAAAATATGGCATCTGTTCAGGACCGCCCTTTCCTGAAACCGCATTGGGGCTCCGCAAGCCTCTCCTCAGCGTGCTTGGCAAGGCGATGTTGCATAATCCTTGCCAGGACCTTTCCCGGCACACTGAGAAGTGAGATGCCCCTGTAGTTGTTACAGTTTGTGCGGTCCCCCTTCTTAAATAGGGGGACCACCAGGGCATCTTTCCAATCCTGCGGAACCCGTCCAGTGGTCCAGACTGTTGTTATGAAGTCATATAGGGCAGTCTGTGCACAAACGCCACCCTCCCTCAGCATTTCGCTTGGGAGATCATCTCTGCCCGGTGCCTTTCCTGGTCTCAAGACTCCGGATCGCCTTCAGTACTTCCTCAACAGATGGCACCTCAGCCAGCCACTCATAGGGGGTGACTTCTTCCAATATTTGAGGCACTGCAGCCTCGGCAGGGTCATCCCCACTTTGTGCCACGATGTTTTCCTGGCTGAGGGATTTCCCCTCCCCCAGGACCTCACAGAAATGCTCAGCAAATCTGCAAACCTGTTCCTGAGGGTCGGAGATTGGATCACCGTTTTTCCCCTAATGATGGTAATAGGTGTGGTGCTGCTGGTTACTTTTTTGATGGAGTTAAATAGAGATTTGTGATCGCAGGCCACTGAGGCAGACTCCATCTCCTCAGCAACCCGCGACCACCACCCATCCTTGCAGCGCCTCATGGCTCTCCGAACCTCCGAGCGAAGGTGGGATTCTGTAGCCGATGACAGTGGGCCTGTCGCTTTTTCTCAACCATCCTGAACACCTCCTCTGTCAGCCAGGGTCTCTGTGGAGGTCTGGACCGCGTACCCAAAGCAGCCATTGCAGCTGCATGAGTCACACTCCTAAACCTCGCCCATTTTCCCTCGACATCAGGAGGAGTGGGGGACGATGCCAACCCCAGCCGCAAGCGATGATGAAATTCTTGCTTGCAACTTTCATCAGCTGAGACCAGGCCACTTTAGGTTGGAATCGGGTCCTGGGTGTACACCTACCACCGGAGTGGAAGAATGACAGGCGCATCTTGCAGATGACTAGTCGATGGTCAGAGGGCAGATCAGCTCCACGGTAGGTCCTGGTGTCAAGGACATGGGCTCGCATCCGCTGGTCCGTCACTATGTAGTCCAGCAGATAATCTTGCTTGGACCCGGCATGCATCCATGATGTTGTTTGGATGCGCCGATGCCGGAACAGCGTGTTGGTAATTACAAGCCCATGGGCTGCACAAAAATCTAGCAGCCTCCTACCGTTGTTATTGAGCTGATCTGGCCCATGCCCTCCAATCACTGCTGCTGCTGTATATTTGGAGTCTGCGTGTCTCTCATCATCATCATCACGGTGAATAGGAGATGTTAACTACCGCGCCTGGTCTCCAGGAGGTCGTGGGTTCGATCCCGTATATTTGGAGTCTGTGTTACTCTATTTATATTGTTTTACGATCAGAGGAAACGAGAAGATGCTCGGTGTAGTCGGCACTATGCTTCGTTCATCATTCCGTTTAGTTTCAATGCTTTGCTTCATGTAAACCCCCACAATAGCGTTTCTCTCTCCCCGTGGTGGTGATGACGATAGGCCACGTGGCAGAGCCGCAATCATCTGTGATGGCCAGGGTCAGGCCTTCTGAACAGAGAGATACACAGCAACTCAGCGGGGACCTTACAGCTGGTGACATCACGTTTAGTTGAACCTACGGGTCTCTATGTGTCTCTGTGGATCTCTATGTGTCTCTATGGGTCCCTATGTATCTCTATGGGTGTCTATGTATCTCTATAGGTATCCATGTGTCTCTATGGTGTCTCTATGTGTCTCTATGTATCTCTATAGGTGTCCATGTGTCTCTATGGTGTCTCTATGTATCTCTATGAGTCTCTATGTATCTCTATGTGTCACTATGTATCTCTATAGGTGTCTATGCATCTCTATAGGTGTCCATGTGTCTCTATGGTGTCTCTATGTATCTCTATGTGTCTATATGTATCTCTATGTGTCTCTGTGGATCTCTATGTGTCTCTATGGGTCACTATGTGTCTCTATAGGTGTCTATGTGTCTCTATGGTGTCTCTATGTATCTCTATGTGTCTATATGTATCTCTATGGGTCACTATGTATCTCTACGTGTCTATATGTATCTTTATGTGTCTATATGTACCTCTATGTGTCTCTATGGATCGCTATGTGTCTCTATGGGGTCCCTATGTATCTCTGTGTCTCTATGTATCTCTATAGGTGACCATGTGTCTCTATCGTGTCTCTATGTATCTCTATGTGTCTCTATGGGTCTCTGTGTCTCTATGGCGTCTCTATGTATCTCTATGAGTCTCTATGAGTTTCTATGTATCTCTGTGTCTCTATGTATCTCTATAGGTGTCCATGTGTCTCTATGGTGTCTCTATGTATCTCTATGTGTCTATATGTATCTCTCTGTGTCTCTATGGATCTCTATGTGTCTCTATGGGGTCCCTATGTGTCTCTATAAGTCTCTATGTATCTCTATGGGCCACTATGTATCTCTATAGGTGTCCATGTGTCTCTGTGGTGTCTCTATGTATCTCTATGAGTCTCTATGTATCTCTATGAGTCCCTATGTATCTCTATAAGTGTCCATGTGTCTCTATAGGTGTCCATGTATCTCTATGTGTCTCTATGTATCTCTATGTATGTCTATGTGTCTCTATGTATCTCTATGTATCTCTATGGGTCTCTATGTGTCTCTATGTATCTCTATGAGTCTCTATGTATCTCTATGTGTCACTATGTGTCTCTATAGGTGTCTATGTATCTCTATAGGTGTCTATGTATTTCTATAGGTGCCTCTATGTATCTCTATTTGACTGCTGCTGTGAATCTCCACGTGGTGATGATGATGATGACGCTGACAAGTCACGTGGCAGAGCTGCTATCATCTATGATGGCCAGGGTCAGGCCTTCTGAACAGAGAGCCACACAGCGGTGGGGACTTACAGCTGATACAACAATAATAATAATAGTTTATAGTTGAGTCTATGGGTCTCTATGTGTCTCTATGGGTCTCTGTATCTCTGTCTCTCTATGGGTCCCGATGTATCTCTATAGGTGTCTATGTATCTCTATAGGTGCCTCTATGTATCTCTATTTGACTGCTGCTGTGAATCTCCACGTGGTGATGATGATGATGATGACGCTGACAAGTCACGTGGCAGAGCTGCTATCATCTGTGATGGCCAGGGTCAGGCCTTCTGAACAAAGCGCTGCACAGAAGCTCAATGGGGCCTTAACCTGGTAAGATAAAATAAATAAATAACACGATCGTTTAGGCTTCGTGCTGTACCGTGACCCCTCGCCCTCCACGTGAGCATTCACCACCAAGGCCGTGGGCTCTCAGCTGTTTCCAATTACCACGTGACCCGCTCACCTCGGAACTGTGGGCATCACCCCTCCCCTCCTTCTCCTCCTCCTCCCCCCCTCTCCTCCTCCCTCCTCCTCGAGCCGAAGTCCCCGGTGTAGAGGGGGCCCTGCAAGAGGACCCTTCGCTGGGACCCCCCCCCCCTCCAATGCGTTTAGGGGACACGGGCGAGACACCCTAGGGAGGGATCTCCCTCGTGCTGCGTGATGGCGATCGTCGTGATGGTAGTGGTGGTGATGGTGGTGGTGTTGGTGGTGGTGGTGATGGTAGTGGTGGGTGGTGGTGATGGTGGTGGTGATGGTGGTGGTGATGGTAGTGGGTGGTGATGGTAGTGGTGGTGGTGGTAGTGAATGGTGATGGTAGTGGTGGTGATGGTGGTGGTGGTAGTGGGTGGTCATGGTGGTGGTGGTGATGGTAGTGGGTGATGGTAGTGGGTGGTCATGGTGGTGGTGGTGATGGTGGTGGTGGTGGTAGTGGGTGGTGATGGTGGTGGTGATGGTAGTGGGTTGTGATGGTAGTGGGTGGTGATGGTGGTGGTAGTGGGTGGTGATGGTAATGGGTGGTGGTGGTGGTGGTAGTGGGTGGTGGTGATGGTAGTGGTGATGGTAATGTGTGGTGATGGTAGTGGGTGGTGATGTTGGTGGTGGTGGTAGTGGGTGGTGATGGTAGTGGTGATGGTTGTGGTGATGGTGGTGGTGATGGTAGTGGGTGGTGATGGTGGAGGTGATGGTGGTGATGGTGGTGGGTGGCGATGGTGGTGGTGGTGATGGTGGTGGGTGGTGATGGTGGTGATGGTAGTGGGTGGTAATGGTGGTGGTGTGTAGCGTAGTGAACATCGCTAGCACTAGGGGAGACAAAGGCGGCCGGGCGTGGTGCTGGCCACCCACCCCCTCGTGTGCCACAGTGCCGGTAGCCTTCATAGGCGCTGCTACTCGCTAACAGCACTTGCCCGTACGGCCTGTTAGAGGCTACACGGGGGAGCTTTGTCTGTGTCTGTGTGTGAGGTGCTCGCTAACAGCACTTGCCCCTACGGCCTGTTAGAGGCTACACGGTGGAGCTTTGTCTGTGTCTGTGTGTGAGGTGCTCGCTAACAGCACTTGCCCCTACGGCCTGTTAGAGGCTACACGGTGGAGCTTTGTCTGTGTCTGTGTGTGAGGTGCTCGCTAACAGCACTTGCCCCTACGGCCGGTTAGAGGCTACACGGGGGAGCTTTGTCTGTGTCTGTGTGTGTGAGGTGCTCGCTAACAGCACTTGCCCTACAGCCTGCTAGAGGCTACACGGGGGAGCTTTGTCTGTGTTTACATAATGATGATGGTGATGTAGGTGGTAAGTGCGTGGTGTTCATGATGATGGTGATGGCAGTGCTAATGATGATGCTGTTGAAAATGATGGTGATGGTGTAAATCATGATGATGGTGTAAATGATGGTGATGATGGTGATTTAAATGATGATGGTGTAAATGATGGTGATGATGGTGCAATTTATGATGGTGATGATTGTGTAAATGATGATGATGTAAATGATGATGATGATGGTGATGATTGTTTAAATGATGGTGATGATTGTGTAAATGATGGTGTTGATTGTGTAAATGATGGTGATGATGTAAATGATGGTGATGATGATGATTGTGTAAATGATGATGATGGTGATGATTGTATAAATGATGATTTTGTAAATGATGATTATGAAAATGATGATTGTGTAAATGATGATGATTGTGTAAATGATGATGATTGTGTAAATGATGATGATGATTGTGTAAATGATGATGATGAGTGTGTAAATGATGATGATGAGTGTGTAAATGATGATGATTGTGTAAATGATGATGATGGTGATGATTGTGTAAATGATGATGGTGATGATTGTGTAAATGATGATGATGGTCATGATTGTGTAAATGATGATGATGGTGATGATTGTGTAAATGATAGTGATGATTGTGTAAGTGATGATGATGATTGTGTAAATGATGATGATGGTAATGATTGTGTAAATGATGGTGATTGTGTAAATGATGATGATTGTGTAAATGATGGTGATGATTGTGTAAATGATGATGATGATTGTGTAAATGATGATTGTGTAAATGATGATTGTGAAAAATGATGATGATTGTGTAAATGATGATTGTGTAAATGATGGTGGTGGTGATGATGATGATGATTGTGTAAATGATGATAGTGATGATTGTGTAAATGATGGTGATGATTGTGTAAATGATGATGATTGTGTAAATGAGGATGATTGTGTAAATTATGATGATGATTGTGTAAATGATGGTGATGATTGTGTAAATGATGATGATTGTGTAAATGAGGATGATTGTGTAAATGATGATGATTGTGTAAATGATGATGATGATTGTATAAATGATGATGGTGGTGATGATTGTGTAAATGATAGTGATGATTGTGTAATTGATGATGGTGATGATTGTGTAAATGATGATGGTAATGATTGTGTAAATGATGGTGATGATTCTGTAAATGATGATGATGGTGATGATTGTGTAAATGATGGTTGTGTAAATGATGATGATTGTGTAAATGATGGTGATGATGATGATTGTGTAAATGATGATGGTGATGATTGTGTAAATGATGGTGATGATTGTGTAAATGATGATAATGATTGTGTAAATGATGATGATGTTGATGAATGTGTAAATGATGATGATGGTGATGAATGTGTAAATGATCATGATGATTGTGTAAATGATGATGATGGTGATGATTGTGATGATGATTGTGTAAATGATGATTGTGTAAATGATGATGATGATTGTCTAAATGATGATGATGATTGTGTAAATGATTATTATGCTGATTGTGTAAATGATGATGAGTGTGCAAATGATGATGATGATTGTGTAAATGATGATGATGTTTGTGTAAATGATGATGATGATGAGTGTGTAAATGATGATGATTGTGTAAATGATGATGATGATTGTGTAAATGATGATGAGTGTGTAAATGATGATGATGATTGTGTAAATGATGATGATGAGTGTGTAAATGATGATGATTGTGTAAATGATGATGATTGTGTAAATGATGATGATGAGTGTGTAAATGATGATGATGAGTGTGTAAATGATGATTGTGTAAATGATGATGATGAGTGTGTAAATGATGATGATGAGTGTGTAAATGAGGATTGTGTAAATGATGATGATTGTGTAAATGATGATGACGACACGAACACCTACACATGACCCGGGGAAGGGGGGCGGGGCTGCCACCCCCCAAATCCCTCGTCCCCTCCACTTCCCTCATTCGACATCGCGTGCCCCCCCACTCCCTCCACCCCCCCCAAAGCCCCCCAATCCCCGCGGGGGTCGAGATGGTAGTGGGGGTGGTGGTGGGGGCGGGGTCAGAAGGTGGCCTCCTGGGCGGCAAGGTGGGGCCGTGGGAGGTGCGAGGGAGGGGGGAGGGAGGGAGGGGGGAGGGAGGGAGGGGGGAGGGAGGGAGGGAGGGAGAAGGGAGGGAGGGAGAGGGGTGGGAGGGAGGGAGGGGGGTGGGAGGGAGACCCCTCGATGGAGGGGGGGGTAACGAGGGGGGAGAGTAGCGAGGGGGAGGGGATAACGAGGGGGGGTGGTAGCGTGGGAGGGGGGAGTAGCGAGGGAGGGGGTAACGAGGGGGGGTAGCGAGGGGGGGGGGTCACGAGGGGACCCCAGGGAGCTGTCAAAGGGAAGAGGGAAAGCCCTGGACGGAGATTCGGGGAGAGACGCAGCAGGGCAGACGCAGCAGCCGTGGGCGATGGAGTTGTGAGCTCAAAGGAGGTTCAGCTGCTGCTGCTGCTGCTACTACTGGCAACCATCTCCTCCTCCCTCCTCCTCCTCGTCGTCTACACCACCACCACCACCAGCATCACCACCTCATCAACATCATCATCACCGTGGTGACGTCCACCACGCAACGCGTCCTCCACTTCTCGACAGAGTCTCCCTGCCTGTCTCCTGTCAACTTCCACCACCACCACCATCACCTCCTCCTACTGCTGCTGCTGCTGGTTCGCTCGTGTTCAACATCGCGCACCACGCGAGCGGAGAGACCGCGACCATCACCCCCATCATCATCCCCCTCATCACCCCCATCATCACCCCCATCATCAGCGGAGTCGAGCGGTCGGAAGAGACGAGTTGATAAAACCTGGAGCCGTGCGAGCGGGAGGTCACTTCAGCAGCAGCGTGCAGCTACGTGGAGTGTCTGCAGAGAGAGAGAGAGATAGTGTGTGTGATAGACAGAGTGTGTGTGAGTGTGTGTGTGAGTGAGTGTGTGAGTGTGTGTGTGAGATACAGAGAGATAGAGAGTGTGTGAGTGTGTGTGTGAGATACAGAGAGATAGAGTGTGTGTGTGATAGACAGAGAGTGTGTGAGTGTGATAGTCAGAGTGTGTGAGTGTGTGTGTGATTGTGTGTGTGAGATACAGAGAGAAATAGAGAGTGAGAGAGAGAGAGAGGAGCCAGGCAATAGCCGCTCCTCGACGCGCTGGGATGCTCGTCACCATGAACCCACGTCGCCCTCATCTCGCTCACCTCGTCCTGCTGACGACGATGTGGCTGCTACTACACAGCCGTCTCACACGCGCAGGTGAGGTCCGACGCATCACCCACCCCCCCCCCCCCTTTTCCACACCACCACCTCGCCGCTCACCGGATTCTCACCAATTCCTAAACTCTCAGCTCGCTGAAAATCGACGATCCGAGGCGTGGTGGCTGTGAGATGTTGACTACCTCACCTGGTACACAGGAGGTCTGTGTCTGTCTCTCTCATCATCATCATCACGGTGGCTAGGAGATGTTAACTACCTCGCCTGGTACACAGGAGATCGTGGGTTCGATCCCGACCCTGACGATGCCTGCTGCTGCTGTATATTTAGAGTCTGTGTCTCTCTCTCATCATCATCACGGTGGCTAGGAGATGTTAACTACCTCGCCTGGTACACAGGAGGTCTGTGTCTCTCTCTCTCATCATCATCATCACGGTGGCCAGGAGATGTTAACTACCTCGCCTGGTATACAGGAGGTCGTGGGTTCGATCCCGACCCTGACGATGCCTGCTGCTGTAAATTTGGAGTCTGCGTCTCTCTCTCATCATCACGGTGGCTAGGAGATGTTAACTACCTCGCCTGGTCTACAGGAGGTCGTGGGTTCCATCCCGACCCTGACGATGCCTGCTGTTGCTGCTGTAGATTTGGAGTCTGCGTCTCTCTCTCTCTCATCATCATCACGGTGGCTAGGCGATGTTAACTACCTCGCCTGGTATACAGGAGGCCGTGGGTTCCATCCCGACCCTGACGATGCCTGCTTCTGCTGTATATTTCGAGTCTGTGTGTGTGTCTCTCTCTCTCTCATCATCATCACGGTGGCTAGGAAATGTTAACTACCTCGCCGGGTACACAGGAGGTCGTGGGTTCCATCCCGACCCTGACGATACCTGCTGCTGCTGCTGTATATTTGGAGTCTGTGTCTCTCTCATCATCATCACGGTGGCTAGGAAATGTTAACTACCTCGCCTGGTCTACAGGAGGTCGTGGGTTCCATCGCGACACTGACGATGCCTGATGCTGCTGCTGCTGTAGATTTGGAGTCTGCGTCTCTCTCTCTCTCATCATCATCATCACGGTGGCTAGGAGATGTTAACTACCTCGCCTGGTCTACAGGAGGTCGTGGGTTCCATCCCGACCCTGACGATGCCTGATGCTGCTGTAGATTTGGAGTCTGCGCCTCTCTCTCCGTGGCCACGTGTTTTTTTTTCCTCCACACGTATGAGAGAGCATTTAGCTGCCACTATCAATCACCCCCGCGATTATGACGACGATGATGATGACGACGATGATGATGACGACGATGATGACGACAATGATGACGATGATGATGACGATGACGACAATGATGACGATGATGATGGGGCCACTTCGTTGAGCTTGCTATCATTTGTGATGTCCTGGGGTCGCATTCTGAAAAAAAGATCAGCACAACCTCCATGGGTGTCTGTGGGTCTCTATGAGTATGGGTCTCTATGAGTATTGGTCTCTATGGGTCTCTATGAGTATGGATCTCTGTGGGTCTCCATGAGTATGGGTGTCTGTGGGTCTCTATGAGTATGAGTGTCTCTGGGTCTTTATGAGTATGGGTCTCTGTGGGTCTCTATGGGTCTCTATGGGTCTCTGTGGGTCTATGAGTATGGGGTATGGGTCTCTGTGGGTCTATGAGTATGGGTGTCTGTGGGTCTCCATGAGTATGGGTGTCTGTGGGTCTCTATGAGTATGAGTGTCTCTGGGTCTTTATGAGTATGGGTCTCTGTGGGTCTCTATGGGTCTCTATGGGTCTCTGTGGGTCTATAAGTATGGGGTATGGGTCTCTGTGGGTCTATGAGTATGGGTGTCTGTGGGTCTCCATGAGTATGGGTGTCTGTGGGTCTCTATGAGTATGGGTCTCTGTGGGTCTCTATGAGTGTGGGTCTCTGTGGGTCTCTATGAGTATGAGTCTCTGTTGGTCTCTGTGGGTCTATAGGTCTTGATGAGCATGGCTGAGGAGGCAGGAGAACGATTATCTGAACCGTGCCTGGACCTCCCCTAGTTCGACTCAGCCTCAAATGAGTTACCTGGTGCGGTGCGTGGCAGTAAACGTCGTCACTGGGGGAGACAAAGGCGGCCGGGCGTGGTTGCTGGCCACCCACCCCCTGCCGGTAGCCTTCATAGGGCGCTGCTGCTGCTACTCGCTAACAGCACTTGCCCCGACAGTCTGTTCGAGGCTACACGGGGGAACTTTTTCGTTGTACTAAAGTTGGCACAGTTCGGAGCCAAGCTGGTGAAGCATCTGCTAGTCGCGTATCACAAAGTTGGCATTGTCACGTGACCTGCACCTAGCCTGGCATACTACTAAACCCATGGCACCTGGGACTGTCACGTGACCTGCACCTAGCCTGGCACACCACTAAACCCAGGGCACCTGGGTCTGTCACGTGACCTGCACCTAGCCTGGCACACCACTCAACCCATGGCACCTGGGACTGTCACGTGACCTGCACCTAGCCTGGCACAGCAGTCAACCCATGGCACCTGGGTCTGTCACGTGACCTGCACCTAGCTTGGCACAGCAGTCAACCCATGGCACCTGGGACTGTGACGTGACCTGCACCTAGCCTGGCACACCACTCAACCCATGCCACCTGGGTCTGTCACGTGACCTGCACCTAGCCTGGCACACCACTCAACCCATGGCACCTGGGACTGTCACGTGACCTGCACCTAGCCTGGCACACCACTCAACCCGTGCCACCTGGGTCTGTCACGTGACCTGCACCTAGCCTTGCACACCACTCAACCCATGGCACCTGGGTCTGTCACGTGACCTGCACCTAGCCTGGCACACCACTCAACCCATGCCACCTGGGTCTGTCACGTGACCTGCACCTAGCCTGGGACACCACTCAACCCATGGCACCTGGGACTGTCACGTGACCTGCACCTAGCCTGGCACACCACTCAACCCATGGCACCTGGGTCTGTCACGTGACCTGCACCTAGCCTGGCACACCACTCAACCCATGCCACCTGGGTCTGTCACGTGACCTGCACCTAGCCTGGGACACCACTCAACCCATGGCACCTGGGTCTGTCACGTGACCTGCACCTAGCTTGGCACAGCAGTCAACCCATGGCACCTGGGTCTGTCACGTGACCTGCACCTAGCCTGGCACAGCAGTCAACCCATGGCACCTGGGTCTGTCACGTGACCTGCACCTAGCTTGGCACAGCAGTCAACCCATGGCACCTGGGACTGTGACGTGACCTGCACCTAGCCTGGCACACCACTCAACCCATGGCACCTGGGTCTGTCACGTGACCTGCACCTAGCCTGGCACACCACTCAACCCATGGCACCTGGGTCTGTCCCGTGACCTGCACCTAGCCTGGCACACCACTAAACCCATGGCACCTGGGTCTGTCACGTGACCTGCACCTAGCTTGGCACAGCAGTCAACCCATGGCACCTGGGACTGTGACGTGACCTGCACCTAGCCTGGCACACCACTCAACCCATGGCACCTGGGACTGTCACGTGACCTGCACCTAGCCTGGCACACCACTAAACCCATGGCACCTGGGACTGTCACGTGACCTGCACCTAGCCTGGCACACCACTCAACCCATGGCACCTGGGTCTGTCACGTGACCGGCACCTAGCCTGGCACACCACTCAACCCATGGCACCTGGGTCTGTCACGTGACCTGCACCTAGCCTGGCACACCCCATAGAGCGGCTCCTAGTGGAGGCCTCTAGTGGTGGCCCATGGAGCCAGCAAAGGGGCTCGCGAGCTATTGCAGGGCTGCGCCTTTACCTAGAGGGGACGTGTGTGTATCTCTGTGTGTTTGTGTGTGTGTGTCTGTGTGTGTGTGTGTCTGTGTGTGTGTCTGTGTGTGTATCTGTGTGTGTCTGTGTGTGTGTCTGTGTGTGTGTATCTGTGTGTGTGTCTGTGTGTGTGTCTGTGTGTGTGTGTCTGCGCGTGTGTGTGTCTGTGTGTGTCTGCGCGCGTGTGTGTGTCTGTGTGTGTGTGTCTGCGTGTGTAGTGAGGAGCAGTAGTGTAGTGGGTAGCGCTACGCTGCGCTATGAACCCAGCGATCCGAGTTCGATCCCCGCTCACGGCCAACGCCGGTGACGATTCTCTGAATCGGTTCTGGGCCTCCCCTAGGCCGACTCAGCCTCAAATGAGTACCTGGTGTAGCGGTGTAGCGTAGTGAACATCGCTAGTACTGGGGATACAAAGGCGGCCGGGCGCCCCTCGTGTGTCACAGTACCGGTAGCCTTCATAGGCGCTGCTGCACTTGCCCCTACAGCCTGTTAGAGGCTACACGGGGGACCTTTGTCTCTGTGTGTCAGTGCCCGTTCCACGTGTCATGTGACCATGCACCTCGTGAGAAAAGTGGGGTAAGCCCCCCCTCGCCCCCCCCCCTTCGCCCACCCCCTCGCACACGAGGAGGTGGGTGGCCAGCACCACACCCGGCCGCCTTTGTCTCCCCAGTGGCGATGTTTACTGCGCTACACCGCTACACCGGGTACCCATTTGAGGCTCAGGCCCAGGACCAGTTCTGATAATCGTCACTGGCGGTGTTGGCCGTGAGCGGGAATCGAACTCGGGTCGCCGGGTTCGTAGCGTTACCCACTACACTCTCTCATCATCATCATCATCACGGTGGCTGAGATGTTGACTACCTCGCCTGGTACACAGGAGGTCTGTGTCTCTCATCATCATCACGGTGGCTAGGAGATGTTGACTACCTCGCCTGGTACACAGGAGGTCTGTGTCTCTCTCTCATCATCATCATCACTGTGGCTGTGAGATGTTGACTACCTCGCCGGTACACAGGAGGTCTGTGTCTCTCTCTCATCATCATCACGGTGGCTATGAGATGTTGACTACCTCGCCCGGTATACAGGAGGTCTGTGTCTCTCTCTCATCATCATCACGGTGGCTAGGAGATGTTGACTACCTCGCCTGGTATACAGGAGGTCTGTGTCTCTCTCTCATCATCATCATCACGCTGTCTATGAGATGTTGACTACCTCGCCTGGTCCACAGGAGGTCTGTGTCTCTCTCTCATCATCATCACCACGCTGTCTATGAGATGTTGACTACCTCGCCTGGTCCACAGGAGGTCTGTGTCTCTCTCTCATCATCATCACGGTGGCTAGGAGATGTTGACTACCTCGCCTGGTACACAGGAGGTCTGTGTCTCTCTCTCTCATCATCATCACTGTGGCTGTGAGATGTTGACTACCTCGCCTGGTACACAGGAGGTCTGTGTCTCTCTCTCATCATCATCATCACTGTGGCTGTGAGATGTTGACTACCTCGCCTGGTACACAGGAGGTCTGTGTCTCTCTCTCATCATCATCATCATCACGGTGGCTATGAGATGTTGACTACCTCACCCGGTATACAGGAGGTCTGTGTCTCTCTCTCATCATCATTACGGTGGCTATGAGATGTTGACTACCTCGCCCGGTACACAGGAGGTCTGTGTCTCTCTCATCATCATCATCACGGTGGCTATGAGATGTTGACTACCTCGCCTGGTACACAGGTGGTCTGTGTGGCTCTCTCATCATCATCACGGTGGCTATGAGATGTTGACTACCTCGCCTGGTCTACAGGAGGTCTGTGTCTCTCTCTCATCATCATCATCACGGTGGCTAGGAGATGTTGACTACCTCGCCTGGTACACAGGAAGTCTGTGTCTCTCTCTCATCATCATCATCATCACGGTGGCTATGAGATGTTGACTACCTCGCCTCGCTTACAGGAGGTCTGTGTCTCTCTCTCTCATCATCATCACGCTGGCTATGAGATGTTAACTACCTCGCCGGGTATACAGGAGGTCGTGGGTTCGATCCCGACTCTGACGACGCCTGCTGCAGCTGCTGTAGATTTCGAGTTTGCGGAGTCTCTGTAAATTCGAGGTGCTCCGAATTTTTCATGACGATGACGACGATCGGCCACTCTGTTGAGCCGCTGTCATTTGCGATGGTCCAGGGGGTCGCTTCTGAAAAAAGAAAAGCGACAGATCAGTGGGGCCCTTACCTGGTAAGATAGAAATTTAGTTTTTGTATTGGTCTCTGTGAGTATGGGTCTCTGTGGGTCTCTATGAGTAGGGGTCTCTGTAGGTCTCTATGAGTAGGGGTCTCTGTAGGTCTCTATGAGTATGGGTCTATGTGGGTCTCTGTGAGTATGGGTCTCTGTGGGTCTCTGTGAGTATGGGTCTCTGTGGGTGTCTATGAGTATGGGTCTCTGTGGGTCTCTGTGAGTATGGGTCTATGTGGGTCTCTATGGGTCTCTATGAGTATGGGTCTCTGTGGGTCTCTGTGAGTATGGGTCTCTGTGGGTCTCTGTGAGTATGGGTTTCTGTGGGTCTCTGTGAGTGTTGGTCTCTGTGGGTCTCTATGAGTATGGGTCTCTGTGGGTCTCTGTGAGTATGGGTCTCTGTGGGTCTCTGTGAGTATGGGTCTCTGTGGGTCTCTATGAGTATGGGTCTCTGTGGGTCTCTGTGAGTATGGGTCTATGTGGGTCTCTATGGGTCTCTATGAGTATGGGTCTCTGTGGGTCTCTGCGAGTATGGGTCTCTGTGGGTCTCTGTGAGTATGGGTCTCTGTGGGTCTCTATGGGTCTCTATGAGTCTCTGTGGGTCTCTATGAGTCTCTGTGGGTCTCTATGAGTATGGGTCTCTGTGGGTCTCTATGAGTATGGGTCTCTGTGGATCTCTCTGAGTATGGGTCTATGTGGGTCTCTATGGGTCTCTATGAGTCTCTGTGGGTCTCTATGAGTCTCTGTGGGTCTCTATGAGTCATTTAAATGCATCCATTAACCACCCCCCACCCCCACTTCGCTCAGGAGGAGCTCACAAGTGACGCCATCGAATCTGCGCCTCTGTTTAAGGGACGAGGCAGTAGGAGGAACTTATCCGCTAATGTGGCCGTGGCCTGATGAAGCCGGTTGTAATTGCTGGCGAAATATCACGGCACTCAGCTTGTAACTGCTGTGGCTTGGTTCTCCAACACACAACCGGTGGAGTGCTGAACCAGTAACGAATTGGCCACATTCTGTAGTGTATAGTGTAGTGTATAGTGTAGTGTATAGTGTAGTGTGTAGTGTATAGTGTAGTGTGTAGTGTATAGTGTAGTGTTTAGTAGTGTAGTGTATTGTAGTGTATAGTGTAGTATATAGTAGTGTAGTGTATAGTGTAGTGTATAGTGGAGTGTGTAGTGTAGTGTGTAGTGTATAGTGTAGTGTGTAGTGTATAGTGTAGTTTATAGTAGTGTAGTGTATAGTGTAGTGTATAGTGTAGTGTATAGTGTAGTGTATAGTAGTGTATAGTGTGTAGTGTATAGTGTAGTGTGTAGTGTATAGTGTAGTGTTTAGTAGTGTAGTGTATTGTAGTGTATAGTGTAGTATATAGTAGTGTAGTGTATAGTGTAATGTATTATAGTGTGTAGTGTAGTGTTTTGTAGTGTATAGTGTAGTGTATAGTATTGTAGTGTATAGTGTAGTGTATAGTAGTGTAGTGTATAGTGTAGTGTATAGTAGTGTATAGTGTAGTGTATAGTAGTGCAGTGTATAGTGTAGTGTATTGTAGTGTGTAGTGTATTGTAGTGTGTAGTGTAGTGTATTGTAGTGTGTAGTGTATAGTGTAGTGTATAGCAGTGTAGTGTATAGTGTAGTGTATTGTAGTGTATAGTAGTGTATAGTAGTGTATAGTGTAGTGTATTGTAATGTGTAGTGTAGTGTATTGTAGTGTGTAGTGTATAATGTAGTGTATTGTAGTCTATAGTGTAGTGTATAGTAGTGGTGTATATTGTAGTGTATTGTAGTGTGTAGTGTAGTGTGTAGTGTAGTGCATTGTAGTGTGTAGTGTAGTATATAGTAGTGAAGTGTATAGTGTAATGTATTATAGTGTGTAGTGTAGTGTATTGTAGGGTATAGTGTAGTGTATAGTAGTGTAGTGTATAGTGTAGTGTGTAGTGTAGTGTATAGTAGTGTATAGTGTAGTGTAGTGTGTAGTGTAGTGTATTGTAGTGTGTAGTGTAGTGTATTGTAGTGTGTAGTGTATAGTGTAGTGTATAGCAGTGTAGTGTATAGTGTAGTGTATTGTAGTGTATAGTGTAGTGTAGTGTGTAGTGTATTGTAGTGTGTAGTGTATAATGTAGTGTATTGTAGTCTATAGTGTAGTGTATAGTAGTGGTGTATATTGTAGTGTATTGTAGTGTGTAGTGTAGTGTGTAGTGTATAGTGTAGTGTATAGTAGTGTAGTGTTTAGTGTAGTGTATTGTAGTGTGTAGTGTATAGTAGTGTAGTGTATTGCAGTGTGTAGTGTAGTGTATAGTGTGTAGTGTATAGTGTAGTGTATAGTGTAGTGTGTGTAGTGTATAGTAGTGTATTGTAGTGTGTAGTGTAGTGTATAGTGTAGTGTATAGTAGTATAGTGTAGTGTATAGTGTAGTGTATAGTAGTGTAGTGTATAGTGTATAGTAATATATGTAGTGTATAGTGTATGGTAGTGTAGTGTATAGTGTAGTGTATAGTAGTATAGTGTATAGTGTAGTGTATAGTAGTATAGTGTATAGTGTAGTGTGTAGTAGTGTAGTGTATAGTAGTGTAGTGTATAGTGTAGTGTATAGTGTATTGTAGTGTATAATGTGTAGTGTATAGTGTAGTGTATAGTAGTGTAATGTATTGTAGTCTGTAGTGTATAGTGTAGTGTATAGTGTAGTGTATAGTGGAGTGTTTAGTGTAGTGTATAGTGTGTAGTGTAGTGTGCAGTGTAGTGTGTAGTGTATAGTGTAGTGTGTAGTGTATAGTGTAGTGTATAGTGTAGTGTAGTGTGTATAAGGTAGTGTATAGTGTAGTATATAGTGTAGTGTGCAGTGTAGTGTGTAGTGTATAGTGTAGTGTAGTGTGTATAGTGTATAGTGTAGTGTAGTGTGTAGTGTATAGTGTAGTGTATAGTGGAGTGTGTAGAGTATAGTGTAGTGTGCAGTGTAGTGTGTAGTGTATAGTGTAGTGTGCAGTGTAGTGTGTAGTGTATAGTGTAGTGTAGTGTGTAGAGTATAGCGTAGTGTATAGTGTAGTGTAGTGTGTAGTGTATAGTGTAGTGTATATTGTAGTGTGTAGTGTAGTGTGTAGTGTAGTGTATATTGTAGTGTATAGTGTAGAGTAGTGTGTAGTGTATAGTGTAGTGTATAGTGTAGTGTAGTGTGTAGTGTATAGTGTAGTGTATTGCAGTGTGCAGTGTACACTACAACACGCCTATGCGCACTGGAATTTAATACGCCTATGTGAACTAAGGAATTAATTACCCCGAATGCGAACTATGGAATCCAATACGCCTATGCGCGCTGGAATGTAATGCGCCTATGGTACCTATGGAACGTGCAATCGTAGATGCAGGCAATGTCCCTCCCCCACGTACCAAGACGCAAGGATTCTCGACACATCCCGTTAGCCGCACGCCCTTCTAGACACACCGAGTGGCCATGCGTCCACTCTGCAATGAACCACGCACGACGTCACAAAAAGTCAGACCCCCCCACAAATGACGTCACAAAGCTCTGCCCCACCCCCCTCCCCCGCCGCCGCCGCCCCCCACCCAAAACCACTATTTCCATTTTGAAAATAAAACATGCTTCAAATCGCTTTAAACTGTTGTTGTCATTGTAGTGCGAATTTAATGTGGCGCTGCACTCTGATGTCGTAGGAGAAAACATTTATTAAAAAGGAGTCATCTTCTTTGTTTTTCTTTCGGTAAAGTCACCACGTAGAATGAGAATAACATAATAAAATAACACGATAAAATTCTCACGACGTTTCGGCCACAACACAAATACAATTTTATTTTTTATTGAAGCTCTGTCGTCCCAACAGGTCTGTCCCTTTCACCTGAAGGAGGCCACTTGCGTTGTGGCCGAAACGTCGTGAGAATTTTATTGTTTTATTTTATTATTTTATTAACATTCTACGTGGTGGTGACTTTACCGAAAGAACCAAAGAAGATGAATCCTTGCAGTCACGAAAGTTTTAAATAAAAAGGAGTCGTTGGAAAGCTGAAATTTAGCATAAAATTCAATTGAAAATATTCGACGTCTAACTAAAACTGCAGATGTTCAGAATATTATATTGAAATTATCTCATAGTTATTAAAAGTAACTATGACTATAAAAAAATACTTGAAACCTTGTAGTAGAACGAAGCAAAAATGGAGAGTACAATTATAACAATCACATTCATTTCACAAAATGAAAAGCCATGGTAGAATCATTAAAATCAAAATGTTTAATAACAATTATTCAATAAATTTGCAAAATGTATGCTTCTCCATTCTCCCATGGAGAAGCAAAATGCTCCTTCATGGAATAAATAAAAGCTGACCTTAGTAAAATAAAATAAAAATCAAATAGTTAATATTAGTGTTGTTAAAACAATTCCATTGTTTATATTTATTAAAAGTTGCGCATTTTGATGTGACGTCACATTTCCCAAACCTCCCCTCCCCCCCTCGTCACACATCGTCACAAATGTCTGACCCCCCCCCCACCCCCCCTAGGAGTGTGACGTCATTTATGGATGGCCCCTAATTGTGGCAAATCGCTAACCTTAAACAACACCCAGCCGTTCGCTCACTCATATTGGCCCCGCCCACGATTACTGACCACGCCCACGATTACTGACCCCGCCCACGATTACTGACCCCGCCCACAATTACTGACCCCGCCCACACTCCCCCACCGCCTGCCACCCTCCCCACTTCCACAACCCCCCGTGCCAGAAGGAAGGGGCGGGGCCCAAATAGGAAAGGCGCAGAGCCGACAGGAAGAGGCGGGGCCTAATCCGGAAGGAGCGGGGCCTAAGTCAAAGAGGGGGTGGGGGGGGCATAGAGAGGAATAAGCGGTGCCTACCAAGGTTAAACGTCCCAGTTGAATTCGGCCAATGGACGCAGAAGAGAATCAGACGCATGCAAGCAGCATCGGTGGTGGCAGCATCAGCGGTGGCAGCATCGGCGGGGGCGCGCGGCAGCTTGGCGTGCGTGGCCCTGGAAGGGAAACGTGCATAGTTTACGACGTTTCGGGGATGGACCATGTGTTTCGCGACACATGCCCATTGGCTGCTGTAGATATTTGTTTCGTTACGAGGCCAGGGCAGTGCTGTATTGTCACTTTCTTTGTCGGTGGCTTTTTTTTTCATCTACTTGCACCACCGCAAACGGGGTCGCGGATTGTTGCGGGCGATAATCTCAACTCCCGTGGTCACGTCATCATGGCCCGTGTGTGGATTGTCATAGCCCGTGTGTGGATTGTCATAGCCCGTGTGTGGAGTCTCATAGCCCGTGTGTGGATTGTCATAGCCCGTGTGTGGATTCTCATAGCCCGTGTGTGGATTGTCATAGCCTTTGTGTGGATTCTCATAGCCCGTGTGTGGATTCTCATAGCCCGTGTGTGGATTGTCATAGCCCGTGTGTGGATTCTTATAGCCCGTGTGTGGATTGTCATAGCCCGTGAGTGGATTCACATAGCCCGTGTGTGGATTCACATAGCCCGTGTGTGGATTCTCATAGCCCGTGTGTGGATTGTCATAGCCCGTGAGTGGATTGTCACAACCCGTGAGTGGAGTCCCACAGCCCATGACACTCCACTCACAGCCCGTGAGTGGAGTCTCACAGCCCGTGAGTGGAGTCTCACAACCTGTGAGTGGAGTCCCACAGCCCATGAGACTCCACTCACAGCCCGTGAGTGGAGTCTCACAGCCCGTGAGTGGAGTCTCACAACCCGTGAGTGGAGGCTCACAGCCCGTGAGTGGAGTCTCACAGCCCGTGAGTGGAGTCTCACAACCCGTGAGTGGAGTCTCACAGCCCGTGAGTGGAGTCTCACAGCCCGTGAGTGGAGTCTCACAACCCGTGAGTGGAGTCTCACGGCGCGTGAGTGGAGTCTCACAACCCGTGAGTGGAGTCTCACAACCCGTGAGTGGAGTCTCACGGCCCGTGAGTGGAGTCTCACAGCCCGTGAGTGGAGCCTCACAGCCCGTGAGTGGAGTCCCATAGCCCGTGAGTGGAGTCTCATAGCCCGTGAGTGGAGTCCCACAGCCCATGAGACTCCACTCACAGCCCGTGAGTGGAGTCTCACGACCCGTGAGTGGAGTCTCACAGGCCGTGAGTGGAGTCTCATAGCCCGTGAGACTCCACTCACAACCCGTGAGTGGAGTCTCACAACCCGTGAGTGGAGTCTCACAGCCCGTGAGTGGAGTCTCACAACCCGTGAGTAGAGTCCCATGGGCCGCACTCCGCGATGCACGCACAGGAGCTGCCAGGCATTCCGGAACGCAGCCGGAAATTCTCTGCCACACCTCCCCCCCCACCCACCACCTCCCCCCCCACCCACCACCACCTCCCCCCCCACCCACCACCACCTCCCCCCCCACCCACCACCACCTCCCCCCCCACCCACCACCACCCCCCCACCACCTCCCCCCCCACCCACCACCCCCCTCCATCCCACCCCCCCACCTCTCTCCACCCCCCACTCCCGCTAGCCGCTCTGGGGGGTGTGAGAGAGAGAGGGAGGGAGGGAGGGGTGGGTGGGTCACGGGCGCGCGGCTACCGTGTGCACGCGCCGAGGGGCGGGGCTGACGGCGGGGGTGTGGGGGGGGCACGTGCCACGGGGCGGGGCCGGGTTGAGGGAGTTGGAGGGAGGAGTGGGGGAGGGGGCGAGGCACGCGCCGAGGGGCGGGGCCTGTGGGGAAGAGCGCGAGACTGGGGGGGTGGAGGGGCGGGGCCTGTGGGGAAGAGCGCGAGACTGGGGGGTGGAGGGGCGGGGCCTGTGGGGAAGTGTGCGGGAGGGGCGGGGCTATGGGTGTGGAGGGGCGGGGCTGTGGGGAAGAGTCCGAGACTTGGGGGTGGAGGGGCGGGGCTGTGGGGAAGTGTGCGGGAGGGGCGGGGCTGTGGGTGTGGAGGGGCGGGGCTGTGGGGAAGTGTGCGGGAGGGGCGGGGCTGTGGGCATGGAGGGGGGTGGGGTTGAGGGGCGGGGCCGTGGGCGTGGTGCCTCCCCACTCGGGCTGAACGATTAATCGATTAGAAATGGAAACCGCAATCTGAATCAATGCGATTAGCAAATCACAAAAAGGCTGCGATTTTTTTTTGCGATTTGAAAAGTCTTATAACTTTCCTATTGGAATTGTTATTTTTTGGTATTATTATAACTTTATTTAGTTAACTTAACAATTGTTCTATGTTTGATTGTTCCATTTCAATTAAAACTTTTTTTTAAATAAATACACGTTGGAAGAAATTAATATCATTAAAGTTCACATCCTTGCGTTATAATTTATAGAGCAGTTCATATTTTGATGGTGTCACGTGGTACTGCTCCATCACGCGTTTGAAATCTATTACACAGAGAATATTGAATTTAATCGCAAATAAAATCGCAATCTCTGTCAGAAAAAAACCTTACACGGTGAATATTGAATTTAATCGCAAATCAAATCCGTTGTACCCCTTCCCCGTGTCCCCGTCTCCCCCGTGTCCCCGTGTCCCCCTGTCCCCCGGTAACCCCTCACCCTGTCCCCGTCTCCCCCGTGTCCCCCTATCCCCGATAACCCCTCACACTGTCCCCGGTAACCCCTCACACTGTCCCCGTCTCCCCGTGTCCCCCTATCCCCGATAGCCCCTCACACTGTCCCCGGTAACCCCTCACACTGTCCCCGGTAACCCCTCACACTGTCCCCGGTAACCCCTCACACTGTCCCCGGTAACCCCTCACACTGTCCCCGGTAACCCCTCACACTGTCCCCGGTAACCCCTCACACTGTCCCCGTCTCCCCCGTGTCCCCCTATCCCCGATAACCCCTCACACTGTCCCCGGTAACCCCTCACACTGTCCCCGGTAACCCCTCACACTGTCCCCGGTAACCCCTCACCCTGTCCCCGGTAACCCCTCACACTGTCCCCGGTAACCCCTCACACTGTCCCCGGTAACCCCTCACACTGTCCCCGGTAACCCCTCACACTGTCCCCGGTAACCCCTCACACTGTCCCCGGTAACCCCTCACACTGTCCCCGGTAACCCCTCACACTGTCCCCGGTAACCCCTCACACTGTCCCCGGTAACCCCTCACACTGTCCCCGGTAACCCCTCACACTGTCCCCGGTAACCCCTCACACTGTCCCCGGTAACCCCTCACACTGTCCCCGGTAACCCCTCACACTGTCCCCGGTAACCCCTCACACTGTCCCCGGTAACCCCTCACACTGTCCCCGGTAACCCCTCACACTGTCCCCGGTAACCCCTCACACTGTCCCCGGTAACCCCTCACACTGTCCCCGGTAACCCCTCACACTGTCCCCGGTAACCCCTCACACTGTCCCCGGTAACCCCTCACACTGTCCCCGGTAACCCCTCACACTGTCCCCGGTAACCCCTCACACTGTCCCCGGTAACCCCTCACACTGTCCCCGGTAACCCCTCACACTGTCCCCGGTAACCCCTCACACTGTCCCCGGTAACCCCTCACACTGTCCCCGGTAACCCCTCACACTGTCCCCGGTAACCCCTCACACTGTCCCCGGTAACCCCTCACACTGTCCCCGGTAACCCCTCACACTGTCCCCGGTAACCCCTCACACTGTCCCCGGTAACCCCTCACACTGTCCCCGGTAACCCCTCACACTGTCCCCGGTAACCCCTCACACTGTCCCCGGTAACCCCTCACACTGTCCCCGGTAACCCCTCACACTGTCCCCGGTAACCCCTCACACTGTCCCCGATAACCCCTCACACTGTCCCCGGTAACCCCTCACACTGTCCCCGGTAACCCCTCACACTGTCCCCGGTAACCCCTCACACTGTCCCCGGTAACCCCTCACACTGTCCCCGGTAACCCCTCACACTGTCCCCGGTAACCCCTCACACTGTCCCCGGTAACCCCTCACACTGTCCCCGGTAACCCCTCACACTGTCCCCGGTAACCCCTCACACTGTCCCCGGTAACCCCTCACACTGTCCCCGTCTCCCCCGTGTCCCCCTATCCCCGGTAACCCCTCACACTGTCCCCGGTAACCCCTCACACTGTCCCCGTCTCCCCCGTGTCCCCCTATCCCCGGTAACCCCTCACACTGTCCCCGGTAACCCCTCACACTGTCCCCCGCGTGTCCCCGTGACTGATGCGGCCCGCGAACTTCCTGAGGGGGCTTGGAGTGGGGTGAGTGGGGTGGTGAGTGGGGTGAGGTGATGAGGGGTGAGTGGGGTGAGTGGGGTGGTGAGTGAGGTGAGTGGGGTGAGGGTGTAATGGTGAGGGGGTGAGTGGTGAGTGGGATGAGTGGGGTGAGTGAGTGAGTGAGGTGATGAGGGGTGAGTGGAGTGAGGTGATGAGGGGTGAGTGGGGTGAGTGGGGTGAGTGAGTGAGTGGGTGAGGGTGTGATCATGAGGGGTGAGGGGGTGAGTGGGTGAGTGGGGTGAGGGTGTAATGGTGAGTGGGTGAGTGGGGTGAGGGTGTATTGGTGAGTGGGTGAGTGGGGTGAGGGTGTAATGGTGAGTGGGGTGAGGGGTGAGGGTGTGATCATGAGGGGTGAGTGGGGTGAGGTGATGAGGGGTGAGTGGGGTGAGGGGTGAGGGTGTAATGGTGAGTGGGTGGTATTTGTTTGTGTGGAGCCGAGGCACTGCGAGAGGTGGGGTTTGAGAGAACGCTAAATGACCCATTGGGAGGAAGAGCTCACAAAGACAAAGCTCCCCCGTGTAACCTCAACAGACTGTAGGGGCAAGTGCTGTGAGTAGCGAGTAGCAGCAGCAGCGTCTGTGAACAGCAGCGTCTGTGAAGGCTACCGGCACTGTGGCACACGAGGGGGTGGGTGGCCAGCACCACGCCCGGCCGCCTTTGTATCCCCAGTGGCGATGTTCACTACGCTACACCGCTACACCAGGTTTACTCATTTGAGGCTGAGTCTACCTAGGGGAGGTCTAGGACCGGCTCAGAGAATCGTCACAGGTGGTGTTGTTGGTGGCCGTGAGTGGGAGTTGAACTCGGGTAACCGGGTTCAGAGCGCAGCTGAGCGCTACCCACACACACAGACACACACACAGACACACACAGACACATACACACACAGACACATACACACAGACACACACACAGACACACACACACAGACACACACACAGACACACAGACACATACACACACAGACACACACACACAGACACACTCACACACTCTCACACACACTCACAAACTCTCACAACAACCGCCATTCGCCACTAAGTGGCGGTGACGTCACCACGACGCTTGTGCCAGGCTATGTGCACCCTGAGGCCACGTGAAGTGTCGAACGCCCGCTGGCAGGAGGTCACGGGGCAGACCCAGGTGCCACGGGTCGACTGACTGAGATGACTGGCTGATGCACCACCTGTGCCCCCTACTGTGCCAACCTGCTGTGCTTTAGCCACCCGGCGCTCCGCTCGTTGTTCTGAGCGTCGCTCCTCCGCCCTCCGTTGTTGTTGGAGGGCGACTGCCTCCAACTGCCCAGTAGCATCCTTCACGAGCCTCCTCCACAGAGGCCGATCTTGACACCGCTGGTACCAGTCATCGGCAAGTCCACTCAGCTCCACGTCCTCCTGTACCACATCACTCCATCTCTTCTCTAGCCCGTGCCGCGCCCGCTTAGCCCCCTCAATCCGGCCGAACAAAAGCTGTTTCGGCAGGCGGTTGCTGGGCATGCGGGCTACATGACCCAGCCAACGCAGCCTTGCCTGCCGGAGGAGCTCACCGATGGGACCTTGCCCAGATCTTTCAAGGATTTGTGAGCTCCTCACACAATCCAGTCTGGTTAAACCCAGGATGGATCGTAGGCAGGCCAGCCTAAATGTTTCTAACCGGCGAAGATGTTCCATTAGGGGGGGTCCACGTTTCGCAAGCGTAGAGAAGGGAGGGAATGACCGTGGCCGAGAAGACCTGAAGCTTAGTGCGGAGCGACAGACCAGGTAGCTTCCACACAGCGTTAGACAACCGATGAAAAGATATTGCCGCTCGACTGATTCGTAGTGAGACCTCTGCTGTTAAACTGGAGCCGGTGAAATATGTAACACTCACACACTCTCACATACACACACACTCACACACACTCACACACTCATTCTCACAAACTCACACTCTCACACTCTCATACACACAGACTCACTCACACAAACTCACATACACACTCTCACACAAACTCACACACTCTCACACACTCACACACTCTCACACACACACTCACACACTCTCACACACACTCACACACTCTCACACACACTCACACACTCTCACACACACTCACACACTCTCACACTCACACACGCTCACATACACACTCACACACTCTCACATACACACTCACACACTCTCACACACTCACACTCTCACACACACACTCTCACACACACTCACACACACTCGTCGTCAGTAAGAACACACACACACTCTCACACACACACTCACACACACACTCACACACACTCTCACACACTTACACACACACACTCTCACACACTCTCACACTCACACTCTCACACACACACTCTCACACACACACTCTCACACACACTCACACACACTCACACACACTCGTCGTCAGTAAGAACACACACACACTCTCACACACACTCACACACACACACTCACACACACTCTCACACACGTACACACTCTCACACTCTCACACACACTCACACACTCTCACACACACTCACACACTCTCACACACACTCACACATACACTCTCACACACACACTCACACACACTCACACACACACACTCTCACACACACACACTCACACACACACTCACACACTTACACACTCTCACACTCTCACACACACTCACATACACTCACACACACACTCACACATACACTCTCACACACTCTCACACACACTCTCACACACACACTCTCACACACACACTCACAGACTCTCACACTCACACACACACACTCACACAAACACTCTCACACACTCACACACTCTCACATACACACTCACACACACTCTCACACTCACACACTCACACTCTCACACACACACTCTCACACACACTCACACACACACTCTCACACACTTACACACTCTCACACTCTCACACTCACACACTCTCACACACACTCTCACACTCTCACACACACTCACATACACTTACACACACTCACACATACACTCTCACACACACACTCACTCGTCGTCAGTACGAACACAAACTTTGCCAGGCATTTCCCGCTGCCCTCGCATATTTCACGTGCTCCGGTAACTCTTCCTCACCTCCCCCCACCACCCCCCACCTCCCCCCACCACCCCCCACCTCCCCCCACCACCCCCCCACTAACCCCTCCCCACCACTACCCCCTCCCTCCGCGTGGGGTCCTCTGAGCTCCCGAGGAGCCTCAGGTGGTGGCAGCTTTAAACCTACAGCTCACCACTCCTACAGCTCACCACTCCTACAGCTCACCACCCCTACAGCTCACCACTCCCACAGCTCACCACTCCCACAGCTCACCGCTCCTACAGCTCACCACTCCTACAGCTCACCTCTCCTACAGCTCACCACCACTACAGCTCACCACTCCCACAGCTCACCACTCCTACAGCTCACCACTCCCACAGCTCACCACTCCCACAGCTCACCACTCCTACAGCTCACCACTCCTACAGCTCACCACTCCCACAGCTCACCACCCCTACAGCTCACCACTCCCACAGCTCACCGCTCCCACAGCTCACCACTCCCACAGCTCACCACTCCCACAGCTCACCGCTCCTACAGCTCACCGCTCCTACAGCTCACCACTCCTACAGCTCACCACTCCCACAGCTCACCACTCCTACAGCTCACCGCTCCTACAGCTCACCACTCAGACAGCTCACCACTCCTACAGCTCACCACTCCCACAGCTCACCACTCCTACAGCTCACCGCTCCTACAGCTCACCACTCCTACAGCTCACCACTCCCACAGCTCAACACTCCTACAGCTCACCACTCCTACAACTCACCACTCCTACAGCTCACCGCTCCTACAGCTCACCACTCCCACAGCTCACCGCTCCTACAGCTCACCGCTCCTACAGCTCACCACTCCTACAGCTCACCACTCCTACAGCTCACCACTCCCACAGCTCACCACTCCCACAGCTCACCACTCCCACAGCTTACCGCTCCCACAGCTCACCGCTCCTACAGCTCACCGCTCCCACAGCTCACCACTCCCACAGCTCACCACTCCTACAGCTCACCACTCCTACAGCTCACCACTCTTACAGCTCACCACTCCTACAGCTCACCACTCCTATAGCTCACCACTCCTACAGCTCACCACTCCCACAGCTCACTACTCCTACAGCTCACCACTCCTACAGCTCACCACTCCTACAGCTCACCACTCCCACAGCTCACCACTCCTACAGCTCACCGCTCCTACAGCTCACCACTCCTACAGCTCACCACTCCCACAGCTCACCACTCCTACAGCTCACCGCTCCTACAGCTCACCACTCAGACAGCTCACCACTCCTACAGCTCACCACTCCCACAGCTCACCACTCCTACAGCTCACCGCTCCTACAACTCACCACTCCTACAGCTCACCACTCCCACAGCTCAACACTCCTACAGCTCACCACTCCTACAGCTCACCACTCCTACAGCTCACCGCTCCTACAGCTCACCGCTCCCACAGCTCACCGCTCCCACAGCTCACCACTCCTACAGCTCACCACTCCTACAGCTCACCACTCCCACAGCTCACCACTCCCACAGCTCACCACTCCCACAGCTCACCACTCCTACAGCTCACCGCTCCTACAGCTCACCGCTCCTACAGCTCACCGCTCCTACAGCTCACCACTCCTACAGCTCACCACTCCCACAGCTCACCACTCCCACAGCTTACCGCTCCCACAGCTCACCGCTCCTACAGCTCACCGCTCCCACAGCTCACCACTCCCACAGCTCACCACTCCTACAGCTCACCACTCCTACAGCTCACCACTCTTACAGCTCACCACTCCTACAGCTCACCACTCCTATAGCTCACCACTCCTACAGCTCACCACTCCCACAGCTCACCACTCCTACAGCTCACCACTCCTACAGCTCACCACTCCCACAGCTCACCACTCCCACAGCTCACCGCTCCTACAGCTCACCGCTCCCACAGCTCACCGCTCCCACAGCTCACCACTCCTACAGCTCACCACTCCTACAGCTCACCACTCCCACAGCTCACCACTCCTACAGCTCACCACCCCTACAGCTCACCACTCCCACAGCTCACAACTCCCACAGCTCACCACTCCTACAGCTCACCACCCCTACAGCTCACCACTCCTACAGCTCACCGCTCCTACAGCTCACAACTCCTACAGCTCACCGCTCCTACAGCTCACCGCTCCTACAGCTCACCATTCCCACAGCTCACCACTCCTACATTTCACCGCTCCCACAGCTCACCACTCCTACAGCTCACCACTCCTACAGCTCACCACTCCTACAGCTCACCACTCCTACAGCTCACCACTCCTACAGCTCACCACTCCTACAGCTCACCGCTCCTACAGCTCACCACTCCCACAGCTCACCACTCCCACAGCTCACCACTCCCACAGCTCACCACTCCTACAGCTCACCGCTCCCACAGCTCACCGCTCCCACAGCTCACCACTCCTACAGCTCACCACTCCTACAGCTCACCACTCCCACAGCTCACCACTCCCACAGCTCACCACTCCTACAGCTCACCGCTCCTACAGCTCACCGCTCCCACAGCTCACCGCTCCCACAGCTCACCGATCCTACAGCTCACCACTCCTACAGCTCACCACTCCCACAGCTCACCACTCCTACAGCTCACCGCTCCTACAGCTCACCGCTCCTACAGCTCACCACTCCCACAGCTCACCACTCCTACAGCTCACCACTCCTACAGCTCACCACTCTTACAGCTCACCACTCCTACAGCTCACCACTCCTATAGCTCACCACTCCTACAGCTCACCACTCCCACAGCTCACCGCTCCTACAGCTCACCGCTCCTACAGCTCACCACTCCTACAGCTCACCACTCCCACAGCTCACCACTCCTACAGCTCACCGCTCCTACAGCTCACCACTCAGACAGCTCACCACTCCTACAGCTCACCACTCCCACAGCTCACCACTCCTACAGCTCACCGCTCCTACAGCTCACCACTCCTACAGCTCACCACTCCCACAGCTCAACACTCCTACAGCTCACCACTCCTACAGCTCACCACTCCTACAGCTCACCGCTCCTACAGCTCACCGCTCCCACAGCTCACCGCTCCCACAGCTCACCACTCCTACAGCTCACCACTCCTACAGCTCACCACTCCCACAGCTCACCACTCCCACAGCTCACCACTCCCACAGCTCACCACTCCTACAGCTCACCGCTCCTACAGCTCACCGCTCCTACAGCTCACCGCTCCTACAGCTCACCACTCCTACAGCTCACCACTCCCACAGCTCACCACTCCCACAGCTTACCGCTCCCACAGCTCACCGCTCCTACAGCTCACCGCTCCCACAGCTCACCACTCCCACAGCTCACCACTCCTACAGCTCACCACTCCTACAGCTCACCACTCTTACAGCTCACCACTCCTACAGCTCACCACTCCTATAGCTCACCACTCCTACAGCTCACCACTCCCACAGCTCACCACTCCTACAGCTCACCACTCCTACAGCTCACCACTCCCACAGCTCACCACTCCCACAGCTCACCGCTCCTACAGCTCACCGCTCCCACAGCTCACCGCTCCCACAGCTCACCACTCCTACAGCTCACCACTCCTACAGCTCACCACTCCCACAGCTCACCACTCCTACAGCTCACCACCCCTACAGCTCACCACTCCCACAGCTCACAACTCCCACAGCTCACCACTCCTACAGCTCACCACCCCTACAGCTCACCACTCCTACAGCTCACCGCTCCTACAGCTCACAACTCCTACAGCTCACCGCTCCTACAGCTCACCGCTCCTACAGCTCACCATTCCCACAGCTCACCACTCCTACATTTCACCGCTCCCACAGCTCACCACTCCTACAGCTCACCACTCCTACAGCTCACCACTCCTACAGCTCACCACTCCTACAGCTCACCACTCCTACAGCTCACCGCTCCTACAGCTCACCACTCCCACAGCTCACCACTCCCACAGCTCACCACTCCTACAGCTCACCGCTCCCACAGCTCACCGCTCCCACAGCTCACCACTCCTACAGCTCACCACTCCTACAGCTCACCACTCCCACAGCTCACCACTCCCACAGCTCACCACTCCTACAGCTCACCGCTCCTACAGCTCACCGCTCCCACAGCTCACCGCTCCCACAGCTCACCGATCCTACAGCTCACCACTCCTACAGCTCACCACTCCCACAGCTCACCACTCCTACAGCTCACCGCTCCTACAGCTCACCGCTCCTACAGCTCACCACTCCCACAGCTCACCACTCCCACAGCTCACCGCTCCTACAGCTCACCACTCCCACAGCTCACCACTCCCACAGCTCACCACTCCTACAGCTCACCGCTCCTACAGCTCACCGATCCCACAGCTCACCACTCTTACAGCTCACCACTCCCACAGCTCACCACTCCTACAGCACACAACTCCTACAGCTCACCACTCCCACAGCACACCGCTCCTACAGCTCACCACTCCTACAGCTCACCACTCCCACAGCTCACCGCTCCTACAGCTCACCACTCCTACAGCTCACCGATCCTACAGCTCACCACTCCTACAGCTCACCACTCCTACAGCTCACCGCTCCTACAGCTCGCCGCTCCTACAGCTCACCACTCCCACAGCTCACCACTCCTACAGCTCACCACTCCTACAGCTCACCACTCCTACAGCTCACCACTCCTACAGCTCACCGCTCCTACAGCTCACCGCTCCCACAGCTCACCACTCCTACAGCTCACCACTCCCACAGCTCACCACTCCTACAGCTCACCACTCCTACAGCTCACCGCTCCTACAGCTCACCGCTCCCACAGCTCACCGCTCCTACAGCTCACCACTCCTACAGCTCACCACTCCCACAGCTCACCACTCCTACAGCTCACCACTCCTACAGCTCACCACTCCTACAGCTCACCGATCCTACAGCTCACCGATCCCACAGCTCACCACTCCTACAGCTCACCACTCCCACAGCTCACCGCTCCCACAGCTCACCACTCCCACAGCTCACCACTCCCACAGCTCACCACTCCCACAGCTCACCACTCCCACAGCTCACCGCTCCCACAGCTCACCACTCCTACAGCTCACCACTCCTACAGCTCACCACTCCTACAGCTCACCGATCCTACAGCTCACAGATCCCACAGCTCACCACTCCCACAGCTCACCACTCCCACAGCTCACCACTCCTACAGCTCACCACTCCCACAGGTCACCACTCCTACAGCTCACCGCTCCCACAGCTCACTACTCCTACAGCACACCACTCCTACAGCTCACCACTCCCACAGCTCACCTCTCCTACAGCTCACCGATCATACAGTTCACCGATCCCACAGCTCGCCACTCCTACAGCTCACCGATCCTACAGCTCACCGCTCCCACAGCTCACCGCTCCCACAGCTCACCGCTCCCACAGCTGACCGCTCCTACAGCTCACCACTCCCACAGCCCACCACTCCCACAGCTCACCACTCCTACAGCTCACCACTCCTACAGCTCACCACTCCAATAGCTCACCACTCCCACAGCTCACCGCTCCCACAGCTCACCGCTCCCACAGCTCACCGCTCCCACAGCTCACCGCTCCTACAGCTCACCGCTCATACAGCTCACCACTCCTACAGCTCACCACTCCCACAGCTCACCACCCCTACAGCTCACCACTCCAACAGCTCACTACTCCTACAGCTCACCACTTCAACAGCTCACCACGCCCACAGCTCCCCACTCCTACAGCTCACCGATCCCATAGCTCACCTCTCCTACAGCTCACCACTCCCACAGCTAACCACTCCTACAGCTCACCACTCTCACAGCTCACCGATCCTACAGCTCACCACTCTTACAGCTCATCACTCCTACAGCTCACAGCTCCTACAGCTCACCGCTCCTACAGCTCACCACTCCCACAGCTCACCGATCCTACAGCTCACCACTTCCACAGCTGAACACTCCTACAGCTCACCACTCCAACAGCTCACCACTCCCACAGCTCACCACTCCTACAGCTCACCACTCCTACAGCACACCACACCCACAGCTCACCAATCCTACAGCTCACCACTCTTACAGCTCACCACTCTTACAGCTCACCGCTCCCACATCTCACCACTCCTACAGCTCACCACTCCTACAGCTCACCACTCCCACAGCTCACCGCTCCTACAGCTCACCACTCCCACAGCTCACCACTCCTACAGCTCACTGATCCTACAGCTCACCAGTCCTACAGCTCACCACTCCTACAGCTCACTACTCCCACAGCTCACCACTCCTACAGCTCACCACTCCTACAGCTCACCACTCTCACAGCTCACCGCTCCTACAGCTCACTGATACTACAGCTCACCACTCCCACAGCTCACCACTCCTACAGCTCACTACTCCCACAGCTCACCACTCCCACAGCTCACCACTCCTACAGCTCACTGATCCTACAGCTCACCAGTCCTACAGCTCACCACTCCCACAGCTCACCACTCCTACAGCTCACCACTCCTACATCTCACCACTCCTACAGCTCACCACTCTCACAGCTCACCGATCCTACAGCTCACCACTCTCACAGCTCACCGATCCTACAGCTCACCACTCCTACAGCTCACCGCTCCCACAGCTCACCACTCCTACAGCTCACCACTCCCACAGCTGACCACTCCTACAGCTCACCGCTCCTACAGCTCACCGCTCCTACAGCTCACCGCTCCCACAGCTCACCACTCCCACAGCTCACCACTCCTACAGCTCACCGATCCGACAGCTCACCACTCCTACAGATCACCACTCGCACAGCTCACCACTCCCACAGCTCACCACTCCCACAGCTCACCGATCCTACAGCTCACCACTCCAACAGCTCACCACTCCTACAGCTCACCACTCCCACAGCTCACCACTCCCACAGCTCACCACTCCAACAGCTCACCACTCCTACAGCTCACCGCTCCTACAGCTCACCACTCCTACAGCTCACCGATCCTACAGCTCACCACTCCTACAGCTCACCACTCCCACAGCTCACCACTTTCACAGCTCACCACTCCCACAGCTCACTGATCCTACAGCCCACCACTCCTACAGCTCACCGATCCTACAGCTCACCGATCCTATAGCTCACCACTCCCATTGCTCACTCACCCCGCGCTCACCATTCCCATCGCTCACCCCGGGCCATCACTCTCATCGCTCACTCACGCCGTGCTCACCACTTCGATCGCTCACCCGCTCACCCCGCGCTCACCACTCCCATCGCTCACTCACCCCGCGCTCACCACTCCCATCGCTCACCCGCTCACCCCGCGCTCACCACTCCCATCGCTCACCCGCTCACCCCAGGCCATCATAGCTCCACTCTCCTCACGACACCGCTCACCGATCTCCCACTCTGACCTCGTCAAGGGGCTGTAAACCATCACCATCGTCACGTGACATCCGGTCACGAGGCTGTGTGCACAGGAGGTCGTGGGTTCGATCCCGACCCTGACGATGCCTGCTGCTGCTGTAGATTTGGAGTTTGCGTCTCTCTCTCTCTCATCATTATCACGGTGGCTAGGAGATGTTAACTACCTCGCGTGGTATACAGGAGGTCGTGGGTTCGATCCCGACCCTGACGATGCCTGCTGCTGCTGTAGATTTGGAGTCTGCATGTCTGTCTCTCTCATCATCATCACGGTGGCTATGAGATGTTAACTATCTCGCCTGGTATAGAGGAGGTCGTGGGTTCGATCCCGACCCTGACGATGCCTGCTGCTGCTGCTGTAGATTTGGAGTCTGCGTGTCTCTCTGTCTCTCATCATCATCACGGTGGCTAGGAGATGTTGACTACCTCGCCTGGTATACAGGAGGTCGTGGGTTCGATCCCGACCCTGACGATGCCTGCTGCTGCTGCTGTATATTTGGAGTTTGCGTGTCTCTCTCTCATCATCATTATCACGGTGGCTAGGAGATTTTAACTACCTCGCGTGGTACACAGGAGGTCGTGGGTTCGATCCCGACCCTGACGATGCCTGCTGCTGCTGTAGATTTGGAGTCTGCGTGTCTCTCTCTCTCTCATCATCATCACGGTGGCTAGGAGATGTTAACTACCTCGCCTGGTCTACAGGAGGTCGTGGGTTCGATCCCGACCCTGACGATGCCTGCTGCTGCTGTAGATTTGGAGTCTGCGTCTCTCTCTCTCTCTCATCATCATCACGGTGGCTAGGAGATGTTGACTACCTCGCCTGGTATACAGGAGGTCGTGGGTTCGATCCCGACCCTGACGATGCCTGCTGCTGTTGTAGATTTGGAGTCTGCGTGTCTCTCTCTCATCATCATCATCACGGTGGCTAGGAGATGTTAACTACCTCGCGTGGTACACAGGAGGTCGTGGGTTCGATCCCGACCCTGACGATGCCTGCTGCTGCTGTATATTTGGAGTCTGCGTGTCTCTCTCTCTCTCTCATCATCATCATCACGGTGGCTAGGAGATGTTGACTACCTCGCCTGGTATACAGGAGGTCGTGGGTTCGATCCCGTCCCTGACGATGCCTGCTGCTGCTGTATATTTGGAGTCTGCGTCTCTCTCTCTCTCATCATTATCACGGTGGCTAGGAGATGTTAACTACCTCGCCTGGTATACAGGAGGTCGTGGGTTCGATCCCGACCCTGACGATGCCTGCTGCTGCTGTAGATTTGGAGTCTGCATGTCTGTCTCTCTCATCATCATCACGATGGCTATGAGATGTTAACTATCTCGCCTGGTACACAGGAGGTCGTGGGTTCGATCCCGACCCTGACGATGCCTGCTGCTGCTGTATATTTGGAGTCTGCGTGTCTCTCTCTCATCATCATCATCACCACGGTGGCTAGGAGATGTTGACTACCTCGCCTGGTATACAGGAGGTCGCGGGTTCGATCCCGACCCCGGGTTGCCGAACGAATGGCGTGACTTTAAAGGTAGCGACTCATAATAACACACACACACTCTCACAGCGTGGCTTGCAAAACAAACGAACCACACACAATGACGACTCCTCGCTGCTGATCTCGTCAGAGAGACATCAATCATCACCACCACCACGCTAACTGCGGTCATCATCCGGAGAGCTATCAACTACCACGACGTCTTAAACTGAATTCTAAACTATCGGATTCCTCCTCCACTACAGAATAAAGATTCTCATTCTGAATGTCTGTGACTGTCTGACCGCGTGCCTCTCTAGCTGGCCGTCGTGCGGCAAAGAGCTTCATAGCCCTTCGGATTTCTCCACTACAGAATAAAGATTCACATTCTGTCTGTGACTTTCTGACTGCGTGCCTCTAGCTGGACGTCTAGCGGCAAAGAGCTTCATAGCTCTTCAGATTTCTCCACTACAGAATAAAGCTTCACAATCTGACTGCCTGTGACTTTCTGACCGCGTGCCTCTTACTGGCCGTCTAGCGGCAAAGAGCTTCATAGCCCTTCGGATTTCTCCACTACAGAATAAATATTCACATTCTGAATGTCTGTGACTGTCTGACCCCGTGGCTCTCTAGCTGGACGTCTAGCGGCAAAGAGCTTCATAGCCCTTCAGATTCCTCCACTACAGAATAAATATTCACATTCTGACTGTGACTTTCTGACCGCGTGCCTCGAGCTGGACGTCTAGCGGCAAAGAGCTTCATAGCCCCTCGGATTCCTCCACTACAGAATAAATATTCACAATCTGACTGCCTGTGACTTTCTGACTGCGTGCCTCTTACTGGACGTCTAGCGGCAAAGAGCTTCATAGCCCTTCGGATTTCTCCACTACAGAATAAATATTCACATTCTGACTGTGACTTTCTGACTGCGTGCCTCTAGCTGGACGTCTAGCGGCAAAGAGCTTCATAGCCCTTCGGATTCCTCCACTACAGAATAAAGATTCACATTGTGACTTTCTGTGACTTTCTGACCGCGTGCCTCTTACTGGACGTCTAGCGGCAAAGAGCTTCATAGCCCTTCGGATTTCTCCACTACATAATAAAGATTCTCATTCTGACTGTGACTTTCTGACTGCGTGCATCTAGCTGGACGTCTAGGGGCAAAGAGCTTCATAGCCCTTCGGATTTCTCCACTACAGAATAAATATTCACATTGTGACTTTCTGACTGCGTGCCTCTAGCTGCACGTCTAGCGGCAAAGAGCTTCATAACCCTTCAGATTTCTCCACTACAGAATAAATATTCACATTCTGACTGTGACTTTCTGACCGCGTGGCTCTGTAGCTGGACGTCTAGCGGCAAAGAGCTTCATAGCTCTTCAGATTTCTCCACTACAGAATAAATATTCACAATCTGACTGCCTGTGACTTTCTGACCGCGTGGCTCTCAAGCTGGACGTCTAGCGGCAAAGAGCTTCATAGCTCTTCGGATTCCTCCACTACAGAATAAAGATTCACATTCTGACTGTGACTTTCTGACCGCGTGCCTCTAGCTGCATGTCTAGCGGCAAAGAGCTTCACAGCCCTTCGGATTTCTCCACTACAGAATAAAGATTCTCATTCTGACTGTGACTGTCTGACCCCGTGGCTCTCAAGCTGGACGTCTAGGGGCAAAGAGCTTCATAGCCCTTCGGATTTCTCCATTACAGAATAAATATTCACATTCTGACTGTGACTGTCTGACCCCGTGGCTCTCAAGCTGGACGTCTAGCGGCAAAGAGCTTCATAGCCCTTCGGATTTCTCCACTACAGAATAAATATTCACAATCTGAATGTCTGTGACTGTCTGACTGCATGCCTCTTACTGGCCGTCTAGCGGCAAAGAGCTTCATAGCCCTTCGGATTTCTCCACTACAGAATAAATATTCACAATCTGACTGCCTGTGACTGTCTGACCTCGTGGCTCTCTAGCTGGCTGTCTAGCGGCAAAGAGCTTCACAGCCCTTCGGATTCCTCCACTACAGAATAAATATTCTCAATCTGACTGCCTGTGACTTTCTGACCGCGTGCCTCTAGCCGGCCGTCGTGCGGCAAAGAGCTTCATAGCCCTTCGGATTCCTCCACTACAGAATAAATATTCTCAATATGACTGCCTGTGACTGTCTGACCGCGTGCCTCTAGCCGGCCGTCGTGCGGCAAAGAGCTTCATAGCCCTTCGGATTTCTCCAGTACAGAATAAATATTCACATTGTGACTTTCTGACTGCGTGCCTCTATCTGCACGTCTAGCGACAAAGAGCTTCATAGCTCTTCAGATTTCTCCACTACAGAATAAAGATTCACAATCTGACTGCCTGTGACTTTCTGACCGCGTGCCTCTTACTCGACGTCTAGCGGCAAAGAGCTTCATAGCCCTTCAGATTTCTCCACTACAGAATAAATATTCTCAATCTGACTGCCTGTGACTGTCTGACCGCGTGCCTCTAGCCGGCCGTCGTGCGGCAAAGAGCTTCATAGCCCTTCGGATTCCTCCACTACAGAATAAATATTCACATTCTGACTGCCTGTGACTGTCTGACCGCGTGCCTCTAGCCGGCAGTCGTGCGGCAAAGAGCTTCATAGCCCTTCGGATTCCTCCAGTACAGAATAAAGATTCACATTGTGACTTTCTGACTGCGTGCCTCTATCTGCACGTCTAGCGACAAAGAGCTTCATAGCTCTTCGGATTTCTCCACTACAGACTAAAGATTCACAATCTGACTGCCTGTGACTGTCTGACCGCGTGCCTCTAGCCGGCCGTCGTGCGGCAAAGAGCTTCATAGCCCTTCGGATTTCTCCAGTACAGAATAAAGATTCACATTGTGACTTTCTGACTGCGTGCCTCTAGCTGCACGTCTAGCGGCAAAGAGCTTCACAGCCCTTCGGATTCCTCCACTACAGAATAAATATTCACATTCTGACTGCCTGTGACTGTCTGACCGCGTGCCTCTAGCCGGCCGTCGTGCGGCAAAGAGCTTCATAGCCCTTCGGATTTCTCCCGTCCAGAAGAACAGTTCCTCATTCTGACCAACTACACCACCACACCCCACCACCACTCCCACCCCCCCACAGAAGAAGAAGAAGAAGGAGGAGGCGTAGAAGAGGTGGGGGCCCAGCAGCCCTCCACCCCGACCAAGCGCGGCGCGGTGGACGTACTGGCGGCAATGGGGGTCGCCTCTCTGCCCGCCGGGGTGGAGCGAGCGGCTGGGATGTGTGAGGCGCGGCGCGGGTCCAGCCTCGCCGACTCGGCGTTCCGCCTCTCGCGAGACGCGCAGCTCAGCGCCCCCACGCGGCAGCTGTTTCCCGGTACGCGGACCTGCGCGCACGCACCACGTGGACACGCAGACACGCCACGCGGACGCGTCACGTGTGCACGCAGACGCGTCACGTGTGAACGCACACGCGCCACGTGTGCACGTCACGTGTGAACGCAGACGCGTCACGTGTGCACGTCACGTGTGCACGCAGACGCGCCACGTGTGCACACAGACGCGCCACGTGTGAACGCAGACGCGTCACGTGTGCACGTCACGTGTGCACGCAGACGCGTCACGTGTGCACGTCACGTGTGCACGCAGACGCGTCACGTGTGAACGCACACGCGCCACGTGCGCACGCAGACGCGTCACGTGCGCACGCAGACGCGTCACGTGTGCACGCAGACACGCCACGTGGACACGTCACGTGTGCACGCAGACGCGTCACGTGTGCACGCAGACGCGTCACGTGTGCACGCACACGCGCCACGTGGACACGTCACGTGTCCACGCAGACGCGTCACGTGCGCACGCAGACGCGTCACGTGCGAACGCAGATGCGCCACGTGGATACGTCACGTGTGCACGCAGACGCGTCACGTGTGCACGCAGACGCGTCACGTGTGAACGCACACGCGCCACGTGTGCACGCAGACACGCCACGTGGACACGTCACGTGTGCACGCAGACGCGTCACGTGTGAACGCACACGCGCCACGTGTGCACGCAGACACGCCACGTGTGCCTGCCACGTGTGGTGTATACGGTGTCCGTGCGTGAGCGTTGTGTGCGCGTTTGGTTTGTGTGTGGCCTGTGTGTGGTGTGTGTGGCGTGTGTGTGGTGTGTGTGGTGTATGTGGCGTGTGTGGTGTGTGTGTGTGGTGTGTGTGGTGTGTGGTGTGTGTGTGTGGTGGGTGTGTGTATGTGGCGTGTGTGGCGTATGTGTGGCGTGTGTGGTTGGTGTGTGTATGTGGCGTGTGTGTGTGGTGTGTGTGGCTTGTGTGTGGTGTGTGTGGCGTGTGTGTGGTGCTGTGCATGGTGTGTGTGTATGTATGTGTGTGTATGGCGTGTGTGTGTGTGTGTATGTGGCGTGTGTGTGTGGTGTGTGTGGCGTGTGTGTGGTGTATGTGGCGTGTGTGTGGTGCCGTGCATGGTGTGTGTGGTCCTGTGCATGATGTGTGTGTATGTGTGTGTGTGTATGGCGTGTGTGGTGGGTGTGTGTATGTGGCGTGTGTGTGTGGTGTGTGTGGCGTGTGTGTGGTGTGTGTGTGGTGTATGTGACGTGTGTGTGGTGCTGTGCATGGTGTGTGTGTATGTATGTGTGTGTATGGCGTGTGTGGTGTGTGTGTGTATGTGGCGTGTGTGTGTATGGCGTGTATGTTGTGTGGTGGGTGTGTGTATGTGGTGTGTGTATGGCGCGTGTGTGGTGTGTGAGAGTGGTGTGTGTGTATGGTGTGTATGTAGTGTGTGGTGTGTGTATGTGGTGTGTGTATGTGTGGTGTGTATGGTGCGGTGTGTGTGTATGGTGTGTGTGGTGTGTGTGTATGATGTGGTGTGTGTGGTGTGTGTGTGTGGTGTGTATGGTGTGTGTATGTGTGTAGTGTGTGGTGTATGGTGTGTGTGTACGTGTGTAGTGTGTGGTGTATGTGTATGGTGTGTGATATATGTGTGTGGTGTGCGTGCGTGTGGGTGGGTGTGTGTGTGTGTTTGTTGTGTGTGTGTGTGGTGTATGTGTGCGTGTACGCGTGTGTGTATGGCGTGCGTGTATGTGCGCGCGTGCATGTATGCGTGCGTGTGTGGTGTGTGTATGTGTGTGTTTGTTGTTGTGTGTGTGTGTCTACGTATAGCGCGTGCTTCCTTGGACGCACGCGACCCTGCGCGCGCATTCACCCACCACCACCACCCCCCCACCACCACCACCACCACCCCCCCACCACCACCCCCCCACCACATTAGACGGCCGCTTCCCGCGGGACTTCTCCTTGCTGGCGACGGTCCGCGCCCGACCCGGCACGCAGGCCTTCCTGCTGGCCCTTTACGACCGCACGGGGGCCCAGCAGCTGGGCCTGGAGCTGGGCCGATCGCCACTCTTCGTCTACTCGGACCAGCACGGGCGGCCCGGGCCCGAAGGCTACCCCCTCTTCCGCGGGGTCAACCTGGCGGACGGACGGTAACACTACGTGGGGGTGCCGAGGGAGGAGGAGGAGGAGGAGGGGTGGAGGTGGTGGGGGACTAATACCCATCTGTTCCATCTGTGTGTCTCTCTCTCTTGTCTCTCTTTTATATCTCTCTTTTATATCTCTCTTATCTCTCTCTTGTCTCTCTCTTGTCTCTCAATTGTCTCTCTCTTTTATATCTCACTTATCTCTCTCTTGTCTCTCTCTCTTATCTCTCTCTTGTCTCTCAATTGTCTCTCTTTTATATCTCACTTATCTCTCTTGTCTCTCAATTGTCTCTCTTTTATATCTCACTTATCTCTCTCTTGTCTCTCTCTCTCTTATCTCTCTCTTGTCTCTCAATTGTCTCTCTCTTTTATATATCACTTATCTCTCTCTTGTCTCTCTCTCTTATCTCTCTCTCTTGTCTCTCAATTGTCTCTCTTTTATATCTCACTTATCTCTCTCTTGTCTCTCAATTGTCTCTGTCTCGTCTCTTTTATATCTCACTTATCTCGCTCTTGTCTCTCTCTTGTCTCTCTCTTATCTCTCTTTTATATCTCACTTATCTCTCTCTTGTCTCTCAATTGTCTCTCTCTTGTCTCTCTCTTATCTCTCTTTTATATCTCACTTATCTCTCTTTTATATCTCACTTATCTCTCTCTTGTCTCTCTCTTGTCTCTCTCTTATCTCTCTTTTATATCTCACTTATCTCTCTCTTGTCTCTCAATTGTCTCTCTCTTGTCTCTCTCTTGTCTCTCTCTTATCTCTCTCTTATCTCTCTTATCTCTCTTGTCTCTCTCTTGTCTCTCTCTTATCTCTCTTTTATATCTCTCTTATCTCTCTTTTGTCTCTCTCTCTTATCTCTCTCTTGTCTCTCTCTTATCTCTCTCTTATCTCTCTTATCTCTCTTGTCTCTCTCTTGTCTCTCTCTTATCTCTCTTTTATATCTCTCTTATCTCTCTTTTGTCTCTCTCTCTTATCTCTCTCTTGTCTCTCAATTGTCTCTCTTTTATATCTCACTTATCTCTCTTTTATATCTCACTTATCTCTCTCTTGTCTCTCACTTGTCTCTCTTTTATATCTCTCTCTTGTCTCTCTCTTGTCTCTCTCTCTTATCTCTCTCTCTTGTCTCTCAATTGTCTCTCTCTTTTATATCTCACTTATCTCTCTCTTGTCTCTCTCTTATCTCTCTTTTATATCTCACTTATCTCTCTCTTGTCTCTCTCTTATCTCTCTTTTATATCTCACTTATCTCTCTTTTATATCTCACTTATCTCTCTTTTATATCTCACTTTTCTCTCTCTTGTCTCTCTCTTGTCTCTCTCTTATCTCTCTTGTCTCTCTCTTGTCTCTCTCTTATCTCTCTTTTATATCTCACTTAGCTCTCTTTTGTCTCTCTCTTGTCTCTCTCTTATCTCTCTCTTATCTCTCTCTTATCTCTCTCTTGTCTCTCAATTGTCTCTCTCTTTTATATCTCACTTATCTATCTCTTGTCTCTCTCTTATCTCTCTTTTATATCTCACTTATCTCTCTCTTGTCTCTCTCTTATCTCTCTTTTATATCTCACTTATCTCTCTTTTATATCTCACTTATCTCTCTTTTATATCTCACTTATCTCTCTCTTGTCTCTCTCTTGTCTCTCTCTTATCTCTCTTGTCTCTCTCTTGTCTCTCTCTTATCTCTCTTTTATATCTCACTTAGCTCTCTTTTGTCTCTCTCTTATCTCTCTCTTGTCTCTCTCTTATCTCTCTCTTATCTCTCTTATCTCTCTCTTGTCTCTCAATTGTCTCTCTCTTTTATATCTCACTTATCTCTCTTGTCTCTCTCTTATCTCTCTTTTATATCTCACTTATCTCTCTCTTGTCTCTCTCTTATCTCTCTTTTATATCTCACTTATCTCTCTTTTATATCTCACTTATCTATCTCTTGTTTCTCACTTATCTCTCTCTTGTCTCTCTCTTATCTCTCTCTTATCTCTCACTTATCTCTCTTTTATATCTCACTTATCTCTCTCTTGTCTCTCAATTGTCTCTCTTTTATATCTCACTTATCTCTCTCTTGTCTCTCTCTTATCTCTCTTTTATATCTCACTTATCTCTCTCTTGTCTCTCAATTGTCTCTCTTTTATATCTCACTTATCTCTCTTGTCTCTCTCCCCACTCTCACTTATCTCTCTCCCTCTCCCCACAAAGTGCGTGGACTAATCCCCATCTGTTCCATCCGTCTCTCTCTTGTCTCTCAATTGTCTCTCTCGTGTCTCTTTTATATCTCACTTATCTCTCTCAATTGTCTCTCAATTGTCTCTCTTTTATATCTCACGTATCTCTCTCTTGTCTCTCTCTTATCTCTCTTGTCTCTCTTTTGTCTCTCTCTTATCTCTCTTTTATATCTCTCTTATCTCTCTTTTATATCTCACGTATCTCTCTCTTGTCTCTCTCCCCACTCTCACTTATCTCTCTCTCCCCACAAAGTGCGTGGACTAATCCCCATCTGTTCCATCTGTCTCTCTCTTGTCTCTCAATTGTCTCTCTCTTGTCTCTTTTATATCTCATTTATCTCTCTCTTGTCTCTCACTTATCTCTCTCTTATCTCTCTCTTGTCTCTCAATTATCTGTCTTATCTCTCACTTATCTCTCTCTTATCTCTCTCTTGTCTCTCAATTATCTGTCTTATCTCTCACTTATCTCTCTCTCTTGTCTCTCAATTATCTGTCTGATCTCTCACTTATCTCTCTCTTATCTCTCTTGTCTCTAACTTATCTCTCTCTTATCTCTCACTTATCTCTCTCCACTCTCACTTATCTCTCTCTTGTCTCTCTCCACTCTCTCTTATCTCTCTCTTATCTCTCTCTTATCTCTATCCACTCTCTCTTATCTCTCCCTTGTCTCTCTCCCCACTCTCACTTATCTCTCTCTCTCTCCCCACAAAGTGCGTGGACTAATCCCCATCTGTTCCATCTGGCTCCGCCTTCTACTGCCCGTGAGTGGGCGTCGAGTAGGAGCCACGCCCCCTAGGCCCCGCCCCCTGCTAGAAGGCGGTGGCCCGGAGCACGTGGACTAATCCCCATCTGTTCCATCTGTAAGGGGTCGAGTGACTCAACAATCCACGCCCCCCTTTCAGATTGTTCTTTGCTCTCAACTCGTCCATCACACACTGGGGGGGGGGCGGGGCTTGTGGGGTTGGATGGGTGTGACGTCACAGAGAGGGTGAGTCAGGTGGGTCGGTGGGTGGTGGTGGTGGTGTGGTGAAGGTGGAACCGTGTCGGGGTGAGTTGGTGGGTAGGGAAGTGAGTGGGTGGGTGGGTGAGTGAGTTAGTGGGTAGGTGAGTGGTTGAGTTAGTGGGTAGGTGAGTGGGTAGGTGAGTGGGTAGGTGAGTGGTTGAGTTAGTGGTTGAGTGAGTGGGTAGGTGAGTGGTTGAGTTAGTGGACGAGTGAGTGGATAGGTAGGTGAGTGGTTGAGTTAGTGGATGAGTGGGTGGGTAGGTGAGTGGTTGAGTGGTTGAGTTAGTGGGTAGGTGAGTGGGTAGGTGAGTGGGTAGGTGAGTGGTTGAGTTAGTGGATGAGTGGGTGGGTAGGTGAGTGGTTGAGTGGTTGAGTTAGTGGGTAGGTGAGTGGGTAGGTGAGTGGGTAGGTGAGTGGTTGAGTTAGTGGATGAGTGAGAGGGTAGGTAGGTGAGTGGTTGAGTGGATGAGTTAGTGGGTGAGTTAGTGGATGAGTGGGTCGGTAAGTGGTTGAGTTAGTGGATGAGTTAGTGGGTGGGTAGGTGAGTGGGTAGGTGAGTGGGTGGGTAGGTGAGTGGTTGAGTTAGTGTATGGGTAGGTGAGTGGGTAGGTGAGTGGGTGAGTTAGTGGATGAGTGAGTGGGTGAGTTAGTGGATGAGTGGTTGAGTTAGTGGATGAGTGAGTGGGTAGGTGAGTGGGTGATTGGCCGGGTAGGTGTGTGGGTAGGTGAGTGGATGAGTGGGTAGGTGAGTGGGTAGATGAGTGGGTGAGTGGTGGGGTAGGTGAGTGGGTGAGTGGCGGGGTAGGTGGGTGGGTAGGTGAATGGTTGATTGGCGGGGTAGGTGGGTGGGTAGGTGAGTGGATGAGTGGGTAGGTGAGTGGGTGAGTGGCGGGGTAGGTAGGTGAGTGGGTGAGTGGCGAGGTAGGTGAGTGGGTGAGTGGGTGATTGGCGGGGTAGGTGAGTGGGTGAGCGGCGGGGTAGGTGGGTAGGTAGGTGAGTGGGTGAGTGAGTGGGTGAGTGGCGAGGTAGGTGGGTGGGTAGGTGAGTGGGTGAGTGGCTGGGTAGGTGGGTGGGTGAGTGAGTGGGTGAGTGGCGGGGTAGGTGGGTGGGTGGGTGAGTGAGTGAGTGGGTGAGTGGCTGGGTAGGTGGGTGGGTGAGTGGGTGAGTGGCTGGGTAGCTGAGTGGGTGAGTGATTGGGTAGCTGAGTGGGTGAGTGGCGGGGTAGGTGGGTGGGTGGGTGAGTGAGTGGGTGAGTGACTGGGTAGCTGAGTGGGTGAGTGGCGGGGTAGGTGGGTGGGTAGGTGAGTGGGTGAGTGGCGGGGTAGGTGGGTGGGTAGCTGAGTGGGTGAGTGACTGGGTAGCTGAGTGGGTGAGTGGCTGTGTAGGTGGGTGAGTGGGTGAGTGGCTGTGTAGGTGGGTGGGTGAGTGGCTGTGTGGGTGGGTGGGTGAGTGGGTGAGTGGCGGGGTAGGTGGGTGAGTGGGTGAGTGGGTGAGTGGCGGGGTAGGTGGGTGAGTGGGTGAGTGGCTGTGTAGGTGGGTGAGTGGGTGAGTGGCGGGGTAGGTGGGTGAGTGGGTGAGTGGCGGGGTAGGTGGGTGAGTGTGTGAGTGGCTGTGTAGGTGGGTGTGTGTCTGTGTAGGTGGGTGTGTGTGTGTGAGTTAACGTCGGGTGGTGGCGGTGTGGTGCAGGTGGCACCGCGTTGCCGTGAGCGTGCGTGGCACCAAGGTGGCGCTGCTCGTGGACTGCCGTGAGCGTTGGGCCGGCGAGCTGGCCCGGAGCGACGCCGCCCGCATCGACACGCGCGGCGTCACCATCGTGGGCACGCGCATCTTGGACGACGAGCACTTCGAGGTGCGTGTGTGTGTGTGTGTGTACACGTGTGTATGTGTGTACACGTGTGTATGTGTGTACACGTGTGTGTGTGTGTACACGTGTGTGTGTGTACACGTGTGTGTGTGTACACGTGTGTGTGTGTACACGTGTGTGTGTGTGTACACGTGTTTGTGTGTACACGTGTGTGTGTGTACAGGTGCGTGCGTGCACGTGTTTGTGTGTGTGTACACGTGTGTGTGTGTGTACAGGTGCGTGCGTACACGTGTTTGTGTGTTTATGCGCGTGTGTGTGTAGACGTGTGTGTACAGGTGTGTGTGTGTACGTGTTTGTGCGTTTGTGTGTGTGTACAGGTGCGTGCGTACAGGTGTTTGTGCGTGTGTACACGTGTGTGTACAGGTGCGTGCGTACACGTGTTTGTGTGTACATGCGCGTGTCTCGACGTGTGTGTACAGGTGTGTGTGTACGTGTTTGTGCGTGTGTGTGTACAGGTGTTTGTGTATACGTGCGTGTGTGTGTGTAGACGTGTGTGTGTGTGTAGACGTGTGTGTGTGTGTACAGGTGCGTGTGTGTGTACACGTGTCTATGTGTACAGGTGCGTGTGTGTACGTGCGCGTGTGTGTGTGTACAGGTGTGTGTGTGTACGTGCACGTGCGTGTGTGTACAGGTGTGTGTGTGTGTACGTGTTTGTGTGTACACGTCTGTGTAGGTGCGTGCGCGTGTGTGTGTGTACAAGTGTGTGTGTGTAGACGTGTGTGTGTGTACAGATGTGCGTGTGTGTGTGTAGACGTTTGTGTGTGTACAGGTGTGTGTGTACACGTGTGTGTGTACAGGTGTGTGTGTACAGGTGCGTGTGTGTACGTGCACGTGTGTGTGTGTACGTGTTTGTGTGTACACGTCTGTGTAGGTGCGTGCGCGCGTGTGTGTGCAGGTGTGTGTGTGTGTGTAGACCTGTGTGTGTGTACAGGTGTGTGTGTACAGGTGCGTTTGTGTACGTGCACGTGTGTGTGTGTATACAGGTGCGTGTGTGTGTACACGTGTTTATGTGTACAGGTGTGTGTGTGTCGACGTGTGTGTACAGGTGTGTGTACGTGTGTGTGTACACGTGTGTGTGTGTACACGTGTGTGTGTGTGTGTAGACGTGTGTGTGTGTACAGGTGTGTGTGTGTAGACGTGTGTGTACAGGTGTGTGTACGTGTGTGTGTGTGTACACGTGTGTGTGTGTGTACACGTGTGTGTGTGTGTACACGTGTTTATGTGTAGACGTGTGTGTGTACAGGTGCGTGTGCGTGTGTACACGTGTTTATGTGTACAGGTGTGTGTGTACACGTGTTTATGTGTGCAGGTGTGTGTGTGTACACGTGTTTATGTGTACAGGTGTGTGTGTACACGTGTTTATGTGTACAGGTGTGTGTGTACACGTGTTTATGTGTACAGGTGTGTGTGTGTACACGTGTGTGTGTGTACATGTGTTTATGTGTACAGGTGTTTATGTGTAGAGGTGTGTGCGTGTGTACACGTGTTTATGTGTACAGGTGTGTGTGTGTGTACAGGTGTGTGTGTACACGTGTTTATGTGTGTGTGTGTACACGTGTTTATGTGTACAGGTGTGTGTGTACAGGTGTTTATGTGTACGTGTGCGTGTGTACAGGTGTTAATGCGTGTGTGTGTGTACACGTGTTTATGTGTGTTTATGTGTACAGGTGTGTATGTACACGTGTTTATTTGTATGTATGTACACGTGTTTATGTGTGTGTACACGTGTTTATGTGTACACGTGTGTGTGTACACGTGTTTATGTGTGTGTGTACACGTGTTAATGTGTGTGTGTACACGTGTTTATGTGTGTACACGTGTTTATGTGTACGTGTGTGTGTGTACACGTGTGTGTGTACAGGTGTGTGTGTGGACACGTGTTTATGTGTACACGTGTGTGTGTACACGTGTTTATGTGTGTGTGTACACGTGTTTATGTGTGTGTACACGTGTTTATGTGTACGTGTGTGTGTACACGTGTGTGTGTACAGGTGTGTGTGTGTACACGTGTTTATGTGTACAGGTGTGTGTGTGTGTGTGCACACGTGTTTATGTGTACAGGTGTGTGTGTACACGTGTTTATGTGTAGACGTGTGTGTGTACAGGTGCGTGTGCGTGTGTACACGTGTTTATGTGTACAGGTGTGTGTGTACACGTGTTTATGTGTGCAGGTGTGTGTGTGTACACGTGTTTATGTGTACAGGTGTGTGTGTACACGTGTTTATGTGTACAGGTGTGTGTGTACACGTGTTTATGTGTACAGGTGTGTGTGTGTACACGTGTGTGTGTGTACATGTGTTTATGTGTACAGGTGTTTATGTGTAGAGGTGTGTGCGTGTGTACACGTGTTTATGTGTACAGGTGTGTGTGTGTGTACAGGTGTGTGTGTACACGTGTTTATGTGTGTGTGTGTACACGTGTTTATGTGTACAGGTGTGTGTGTACAGGTGTTTATGTGTACGTGTGCGTGTGTACAGGTGTTAATGCGTGTGTGTGTGTACACGTGTTTATGTGTGTTTATGTGTACAGGTGTGTATGTACACGTGTTTATTTGTATGTATGTACACGTGTTTATGTGTGTGTACACGTGTTTATGTGTACACGTGTGTGTGTACACGTGTTTATGTGTGTGTGTACACGTGTTAATGTGTGTGTGTACACGTGTTTATGTGTGTACACGTGTTTATGTGTACGTGTGTGTGTGTACACGTGTGTGTGTACAGGTGTGTGTGTGGACACGTGTTTATGTGTACACGTGTGTGTGTACACGTGTTTATGTGTGTGTGTACACGTGTTTATGTGTGTGTACACGTGTTTATGTGTACGTGTGTGTGTACACGTGTGTGTGTACAGGTGTGTGTGTGTACACGTGTTTATGTGTACAGGTGTGTGTGTGTGTGTGCACACGTGTTTATGTGTACAGGTGTGTGTGTACACGTGTTTATGTGTACAGGTGTGTGTGTGTACACGTGTTTATGTGTACAGGTGTGTGTGTACACGTGTTTATGTGTACAGGTGTGTGTGTGTACACGTGTTTATGTGTACAGGTGTGTGTGCGTGTGTACACGTGTTTATGTGTACTGGTGTGTGTGTACACGTGTTTATGTGTACAGGTGTGTGTACACGTGTTTGTGTGTACAGATATGTGTGTGCACACGTGTTTATGTGTACAGGTGTGTGTGTGTGTACACGTGTTTATGTGTACAGGTGCGTATGTGTGTACACGTGTTCATGTGTACAGGTGTGTCTGTGTACATGTGTTTATGTGTACAGGTGTGTGTGTGTGTGTACACGTGTTTATGTGTACAGGTATGTGCGTGTGTACACGTGTTTATGTGTACAGGTGTGTGTGTGTACACGTGTGTGTGTGTACACGTGTTTATGTGTACAGGTGTTTATGTGTAGAGGTGTGTGCGTGTGTACACGTGTTTATGTGTACAGGTGTGTGTGTGTACAGGTGTGTGTGTGTGTGTACACGTGTTTATGTATGTGTGTGTACACGTGTTTATGTGTACAGGTGTGTGTATACAGGTGTTTATGTGTACGTGTGTGTGTGTACAGGTGTTAATGCGTGTGTGTGTGTACACGTGTTTATGTGTGTTTATGTGTACAGGTGTGTGTGTACACGTGTTTATGTGTGTGTGTACACGTGTTTATGTGTGTGTACACGTGTTTATGTGTACACGTGTGTGTGTGTACACGTGTTTATGTGTGCACGTGTGTGTGTACACGTGTTTATGTGTGTGTGTGTACACGTGTTTATGTGTGTGTGTACACGCGTTTATGTGTGTGTGTACACGTGTTTATGTGTACGTGTGTGTGTGTGTACACGTGTGTGTGTACAGGTGTGTGTGTGTACACGTGTTTATGTGTACACGTGTGTGTGTGTGTACACGTGTTTATGTGTGTGTGTGTACAGGTGTTTATGTGTGTGTGTACACGTGTTTATGTGTACACGTGTGTGTGTAAACGTGTTTATGTGTGTGTACAGATGTGTGTGTGTGTACACGTGTTTATGTGTACACGTGTGTGTGTGTACACGTGTTTATGTGTACAGGTGTGTGTGTACACGTGTGTGTGTGTACACGTGTTTATGTGTACAGGTGTGTGTGTACACGTGTGTGTGTACACGTGTTTATGTGTACAGGTGTGTGTGTACACGTGTGTGTGTACACGTGTTTATGTGTACACGTGTGTGTGTACACGTGTTTATGTGTACAGGTGTGTGTGTACACGTGTGTGTGTACACGTGTTTATGTGTGTGTGTACACGTGTTTATGTGTACAGGTGTGTGTGTACACGTGTGTGTGTGTGTGTACACGTGTTTATGTGTACAGGTGTGTGTGTACACGTGTGTGTGTGTACACGTGTTTATGTGTACACGTGTGTGTGTGTGAACACGTGTTTATGTGTACACGTGTGTGTGTGGGAACACGTGTTTATGTGTACAGGTGTGTGTGTGTACACGTGTGTGTGTACACGTGTGTGTGTGTACACGTGTGTGTGTGTGTACACGTGTGTGTGTGTACACGTGTTTATGTGTGTGTGTGTGTTTCGCGCAGGGAGAGGTGCAGCAGCTGTTGCTCGTGCCGGACGCCGGTGCGGCCCTGCAGCAGTGCCACTCGTACAGCCCCGACTGCGACACAGCGCTGCCTCGTGACGCTGAGCTGGACACGCGGCCACAAGCACAAGAACCTGAGCAGGCGCGGGTCACCCACTCACACACTCACCCACCTGCACACCCACTCGCTCACCCACTCACTCACTCACCCACCTGCTCACTCACCCACCCACTCACACACTCACCCACCTGCACACCCACTCGCTCACCCACTCACTCACTCACCCACTCACTCACTCACCCACTCAGTCACCCACCTGCTCACTCACCCACCTGCTCACCCACCCACCTGCTCACCCACTCACCCACCCACTCACTCACCCACCCAATCACCGCTCGTACAGCCCCGACTGCGACACAGCGCTGCCTCGTGACGCTGAGCTGGACACGCGGCCACAAGCACAGGAGCCTGAGCAGGCGCGGGTCACCCACTCACACACTCACCCACTCACTCACCCACCCACTCACTCACTCACCCACTCACTCACCCACTCACTCACCCACTCACTCACTCACTCACCCACTCGCTCACCCACTCACTCACTCACCCACCTGCTCACTCACCCACCCACTCACTCACCCACTCACTCACCCACTCACCCAATCACCCACTCGCTCACTCACTCACCCACTCACTCACTCACCCACCTGCTCACCCACTCACCCACCCACTCACTCACCCACCCAATCACTCACTCACCCACCCACTCACCCACCCAATCACTCACTCACCCAATCACTCACCCACCCACTCACTCACCCACCTGCTCACTCACCCACTCACTCACCCACCCGCTCAGTCACTCACTCACTCGCTCACTCACTCACCCATCCACTCACTCACCCACCCACCTGCTCACCCACTCACTCACCCACTCACTCACCCACCCAATCACCGCTCGTACAGCCCCGACTGTGACACAGCGCTGCTTCGTGACGCTGAGCTGGACACGCGGCCACAAGCACAGGAGCCTGAGCAGGCGCGGGTCACCCACTCACACACTCACCCACTCGCTCACCCACTCGCTCACCCACTCACCCACTCACTCACCCACCTGCTCACCCACTCGCGTGCTCGCTCACCCACTCACTCACCCGCCCACTCACTCACTCACCCACCCAATCACTCAATCACTCACCCACTCACTCACTCACCCGCCCACTCAATCACTCACCCACCTGCTCACCCAATCACCCACCCACTCACTCACCCACCCACTCACTCGCCCACCCACTCACTCACCCACCTACCCGCTCGCTCGCCCGCCCACTCGCTCACTCACCCACCCACTCACTCACCCACTCACTCACCCGCCCACTCACCCACTCACTCACCCACCCGCTCGCTCGCCCGCCCACTCGCTCACTCGCCCACCCACCCACTCACACACCCACCCACTCACACACTCATCCACCCACTCACTCACCCACTCACTCACCCACCCAATCACTCAATCACTCACCCACTCACTCACTCACTCACCCGCCCACTCAATCACTCACCCACCTGCTCACTCACTCACTCGCCCACCCACTCACTCACCCACCCAATCACTCAATCACTCACCCACCCACTCACTCACCCACTCACTCACTCACTCACCCACCTACTCACTCACCCACTCACCCACCCACTCCCCCACTCACTCACTCACCCACTCACTCACTCACCCCCTCACCCACTCACCCACCCACTCACCCACTCACCCTCACCCCCTCACCCACTCACCCCACTCATCCCACTCACCCCTCACCCAACTCACCCACTCACTCACTCACCCACCCACTCACTCACTCACCCACCCACGCACTCACTCGCTCACTCACTCGCCCAATCACTCACCCACCCACTCACCTGCCCACTCACTGACTCACCCACCTGCTCACCCACTCACCCACCCACTCACTCACCCACCCACTCACTCACCCACCCACTCACTCACTCACCCACCCAATCACAAAATCACTCACCCACTCACTCACTCACCCGCCCACTCACTCACTCGCTCACTCACTCGCCCAATCACTCACCCACCCACTCACTCACTCACCCACCTGCTCACTCACCCACCTGCTCACCCACTCACCCACCCACTCACTCACCCACCCAATCACTCACCCACCCACTCACTCGCTTGCTCACCCACTCAATCATTCACTCACTCACTCACACACCCACTCACTGATGAATTCACTCACTCACTCACTCACCCGTCATCCACCAATCCACTCACTCATTAATTTACCCACTCACCCACCAAACCACGAACTCATTCACCCACCCACTCACCTACTCACTCACTCACCCACCTACTCATTAATTTACCCACTCACTCACTCACCCACCAACCCACCAACTCACTCACTCCATCATTCTCTCACTCACTCATTTACCCACTGACTCACCCACCAACCCACCAACTCACTCAATCGTTCACTCACTCACCCACCCACTCACTCACCCACCCACCCACTCACCTATTAACTCATGTACTCCCTCATTCATTCACCCACTCACTTATCCACTCACTCATTAATTTACAAACTCACCTACCAACCAACCCACTCGCTCATTCACCCACCCACGCATCTACTCACCCACTCAGTCACCCACTCACTCATCGACCGACTCACCCACTCACTCACCACCTCACCCACCCACTCACTAACTCACCCACCAACTCACCCACCCACTCACCAACTCACCCACCAACTCACCCACCCACTCACCAACTCACCCACCCACTCACCCACCCACTCACCAACTCACCCACCAACTCACCAACTCACCCACCCACTCACCCCCCCACCCACCCAACCACCTACCGAGTGTATCCAGCAGGGGGCGACCTGACAAAAAAGAGTGGTAGTGCTGACCCCCGCACTCCAACCCCTGTCCCCTGACCCCCGCACTCCGACCCCCCCGCACTCCGACCCCTGCGACCTGACTCCCACGTGCCCCCTTTGCACTTTGACCCCTGACCTCTAACCCCTCGCACAGCAGCTGCCGGAGGGGGGCGACTTGTACAACTACGATGACTACTACCCTGGCGGAGAGGAGGACACGGACGGAGGAGCCCCCCCAACGCCAGAGACCCCCACCGACGAGGTAACGCGGACACGCGGACACGCGGACACGTCTCCCTACTGTCTCCCTACTGTCTCCCTACTGTCTCCCTACTGTCTCCCTACTGTCTCCCTACTGTCTCCCTACTGTCTCCCTACTCTCTCCCTACTGTCTCCCTACTGTCTCCCTACTCTCTCCCTACTGTCTCCCTACTGTCTCCCTACTGTCTCCCTACTGTCTCCCTACTGTCTCCCTACTGTCTCCCTACTGTCTCCCGTGACTCTCTCCCTACTGTCTCCCTACTGTCTCCCGTGACTCTCTCCCTACTGTCTCCCTACTGTCTCCCTACTGTCTCCCTACTGTCTCCCTACTGTCTCCCGTGACTCTCTCCCTACTGTCTCCCTACTGTCTCCCTACTGTCTCCCTACTGTCTCCCTACTCTCTCCCTACTGTCTCCCTACTGTCTCCCTACTGTCTCCCTACTGTCTCCCTACTGTCTCCCTACTGTCTCCCTACTGTCTCCCGTGACTCTCTCCCTACTGTCTCCCTACTGTCTCCCTACTGTCTCCCTACTGTCTCCCTACTGTCTCCCTACTGTCTCCCGTGACTCTCTCCCTACTGTCTCCCTACTGTCTCCCTACTGTCTCCCTACTGTCTCCCTACTGTCTCCCTACTGTCTCCCTACTGTCTCCCTACTGTCTCCCGTGACTCTCTCCCTACTGTCTCCCTACTGTCTCCCTACTGTCTCCCGTGACTCTCTCCCTACTGTCTCCCTACTGTCTCCCTACTGTCTCCCTACTGTCTCCCTACTGTCTCCCTACTGTCTCCCTACTGTCTCCCGTGACTCTCTCCCTACTGTCTCCCTACTGTCTCCCTACTGTCTCCCTACTGTCTCCCTACTGTCTCCCTACTGTCTCCCTACTGTCTCCCTACTGTCTCCCTACTGTCTCCCTACTGTCTCCCTACTGTCTCCCGTGACTCTCTCCCTACTGTCTCCCTACTGTCTCCCTACTGTCTCCCTACTGTCTCCCTACTGTCTCCCGTGACTCTCCCTACTGTCTCCCTACTGTCTCCCTACTGTCTCCCTACTGTCTCCCTACTGTCTCCCTACTGTCTCCCGTGACTCTCCCTACTGTCTCCCTACTGTCTCCCTACTGTCTCCCTACTGTCTCCCTACTGTCTCCCTACTGTCTCCCTACTGTCTCCCTACTGTCTCCCTACTGTCTCCCTACTGTCTCCCGTGACTCTCCCTACTCTCTCCCTACTGTCTCCCTACTGTCTCCCTACTGTCTCCCTACTGTCTCCCTACTGTCTCCCGTGACTCTCTCCCTACTGTCTCCCTACTGTCTCCCTACTGTCTCCCTACTGTCTCCCTACTGTCTCCCTACTGTCTCCCTACTGTCTCCCTACTGTCTCCCGTGACTCTCCCTACTCTCTCCCTACTGTCTCCCTACTGTCTCCCTACTGTCTCCCTACTGTCTCCCTACTGTCTCCCGTGACTCTCTCCCTACTGTCTCCCTACTGTCTCCCTACTGTCTCCCTACTGTCTCCCTACTGTCTCCCTACTGTCTCCCTACTGTCTCCCTACTGTCTCCCGTGACTCTCTCCCTACTGTCTCCCTACTGTCTCCCTACTGTCTCCCTACTGTCTCCCTACTGTCTCCCTACTGTCTCCCTACTGTCTCCCGTGACTCTCTCCCTAATGTCTCCCTACTGTCTCCCTACTGTCTCCCTACTGTCTCCCTACTGTCTCCCTACTGTCTCCCTACTGTCTCCCGTGACTCTCCCTACTCTCTCCCTACTGTCTCCCTACTGTCTCCCTACTGTCTCCCTACTGTCTCCCGTGACTCTCTCCCTACTGTCTCCCTACTGTCTCCCTACTGTCTCCCTACTGTCTCCCTACTGTCTCCCTACTGTCTCCCTACTGTCTCCCGTGACTCTCTCCCTACTGTCTCCCTACTGTCTCCCTACTGTCTCCCTACTGTCTCCCTACTGTCTCCCTACTGTCTCCCTACTGTCTCCCTACTGTCTCCCGTGACTCTCTCCCTAATGTCTCCCTACTGTCTCCCTACTGTCTCCCTACTGTCTCCCGTGACTCTCTCCCTAATGTCTCCCTACTGTCTCCCTGCTGTCTCCCTACTGTCTCCCTACTGTCTCCCTACTGTCTCCCTACTGTCTCCCTACTGTCTCCCTACTGTCTCCCTACTGTCTCCCTACTGTCTCCCTACTGTCTCCCTACTGTCTCCCGTGACTCTCTCCCTACTGTCTCCCTACTGTCTCCCTACTGTCTCCCTACTGTCTCCCGTGACTCTCTCCCTACTGTCTCCCTACTGTCTCCCTACTGTCTCCCTACTGTCTCCCTACTGTCTCCCTACTGTCTCCCTACTGTCTCCCTACTGTCTCCCGTGACTCTCTCCCTACTGTCTCCCTACTGTCTCCCTACTGTCTCCCTACTGTCTCCCTACTGTCTCCCTACTGTCTCCCTACTGTCTCCCTACTGTCTCCCGTGACTCTCTCCCTAATGTCTCCCTACTGTCTCCCTACTGTCTCCCTACTGTCTCCCGTGACTCTCTCCCTAATGTCTCCCTACTGTCTCCCTGCTGTCTCCCTACTGTCTCCCTACTGTCTCCCTACTGTCTCCCTACTGTCTCCCGTGACTCTCTCCCTACTGTCTCCCTACTGTCTCCCTACTGTCTCCCTACTGTCTCCCGTGACTCTCTCCCTACTGTCTCCCTACTGTCTCCCTACTGTCTCCCTACTGTCTCCCTACTGTCTCCCTACTGTCTCCCTACTGTCTCCCGTGACTCTCTCCCGTGACTCTCTCCCTACTGTCTCCCTACTGTCTCCCTACTGTCTCCCTACTGTCTCCCTACTGTCTCCCTACTGTCTTCCTACTGTCTCCCTACTGTCTCCCTACTGTCTCCCTACTGTCTCCCTACTGTCTCCCTACTGTCTCCCTACTGTCTCCCGTGACTCTCTCCCTACTGTCTCCCTACTGTCTCCCGTGACTCTCTCCCTACTGTCTCCCTACTGTCTCCCGTGACTCTCTCCCTACTGTCTCCCTACTGTCTCCCTACTGTCTCCCTACTGTCTCCCTACTGTCTCCCTACTGTCTCCCTACTGTCTCCCGTGACTCTCTCCCTACTGTCTCCCTACTGTCTCCCTACTGTCTCCCTACTGTCTCCCTACTGTCTCCCTACTGTCTCCCTACTGTCTCCCTACTGTCTCCCGTGACTCTCTCCCTACTGTCTCCCTACTGTCTCCCTACTGTCTCCCTACTGTCTCCCGTGACTCTCTCCCTACTGTCTCCCTACTGTCTCCCTACTGTCTCCCGTGACTCTCTCCCTACTGTCTCCCGTGACTCTCTCCCTACTGTCTCCCTACTGTCTCCCTACTGTCTCCCTACTGTCTCCCGTGACTCTCTCCCTACTGTCTCCCTACTGTCTCCCGTGACTCTCTCCCTACTGTCTCCCTACTGTCTCCCTACTGCCTCCCGTGACTCTCTCCCTACTGTCTCCCTACTGTCTCCCTACTGTCTCCCTACTGTCTCCCTACTGTCTCCCGTGACTCTCTCCCTACTGTCTCCCTACTGTCTCCCTACTGTCTCCCTACTGTCTCCCGTGACTCTCTCCCTACTGTCTCCCTACTGTCTCCCTACTGTCTCCCTACTGTCTCCCGTGACTCTCTCCCTACTGTCTCCCTACTGTCTCCCTACTGTCTCCCGTGACTCTCTCCCTACTGTCTCCCGTGACTCTCTCCCTACTGTCTCCCTACTGTCTCCCTACTGTCTCCCTACTGTCTCCCTACTGTCTCCCTACTGTCTCCCGTGACTCTCTCCCTACTGTCTCCCTACTGTCTCCCGTGACTCTCTCCCTACTGTCTCCCTACTGTCTCCCTACTGCCTCCCGTGACTCTCTCCCTACTGTCTCCCTACTGTCTCCCTACTGTCTCCCTACTGTCTCCCTACTGTCTCCCGTGACTCTCTCCCTACTGTCTCCCTACTGTCTCCCTACTGTCTCCCGTGACTCTCTCCCTACTGTCTCCCTACTGTCTCCCTACTGTCTCCCGTGACTCTCTCCCTACTGTCTCCCGTGACTCTCTCCCTACTGTCTCCCTACTGTCTCCCTACTGTCTCCCTACTGTCTCCCTACTGTCTCCCTAATGTCTCCCTACTGTCTCCCTACTGTCTCCCTACTGTCTCCCGTGACTCTCTCCCTACTGTCTCCCTACTGTCTCCCTACTGCCTCCCGTGACTCTCTCCCTACTGTCTCCCTACTGTCTCCCTACTGTCTCCCTACTCTCTCCCTACTGTCTCCCTACTGTCTCCCGTGACTCTCTCCCTACTGTCTCCCTACTGTCTCCCTACTGTCTCCCTACTGCCTCCCGTGACTCTCTCCCTACTGTCTCCCTACTGTCTCCCTACTGTCTCCCTACTGTCTCCCTACTGTCTCCCGTGACTCTCTCCCTACTGTCTCCCTACTGTCTCCCTACTGTCTCCCGTGACTCTCTCCCTACTGTCTCCCTACTGTCTCCCTACTGTCTCCCGTGACTCTCTCCCTACTGTCTCCCGTGACTCTCTCCCTACTGTCTCCCTACTGTCTCCCTACTGTCTCCCTACTGTCTCCCTACTGTCTCCCTACTGTCTCCCTACTGTCTCCCGTGACTCTCTCCCTACTGTCTCCCTACTGTCTCCCTACTGCCTCCCGTGACTCTCTCCCTACTGTCTCCCTACTGTCTCCCTACTGTCTCCCTACTCTCTCCCTACTGTCTCCCTACTGTCTCCCGTGACTCTCTCCCTACTGTCTCCCTACTGTCTCCCTACTGTCTCCCTACTGCCTCCCGTGACTCTCTCCCTACTGTCTCCCTACTGTCTCCCTACTGTCTCCCTACTGTCTCTCTACTGTCTCCCGTGACTCTCTCCCTACTGTCTCCCTACTGTCTCCCTACTGTCTCCCGTGACTCTCTCCCTACTGTGTCCCGTGACTCTCTCCCTACTGTCTCCCTACTGTCTCCCGTGACTCTCTCCCTACTGTCTCCCTACTGTCTCCCTACTGTCTCCCTACTGTCTCCCGTGACTCTCCCTACTGTCTCCCTACTGTCTCCCTACTGTCTCCCGTGACTCTCTCCCTACTGTCTCCCTACTGTCTCCCTACTGTCTCCCGTGATTCTCTCCCTACTGTCTCCCTACTGTCTCCCTACTGTCTCCCGTGACTCTCTCCCTACTGTCTCCCTACTGTCTCCCTACTGTCTCCCGTGACTCTCCCTACTGTCTCCCTACTGTCTCCCTACTGTCTCCCTACTGTCTCCCGTGACTCTCTCCCTACTGTCTCCCTACTGTCTCCCTACTGTCTCCCTACTGTCTCCCGTGACTCTCCCTACTCTCTCCCTACTGTCTCCCTACTGTGTCCCGTGACTCTCTCCCTACTGTCTCCCTACTGTCTCCCGTGACTCTCCCTACTGTCTCCCTACTGTCTCCCTACTGTCTCCCGTGACTCTCTCCCTACTGTCTCCCTACTCTCTCCCTACTGTCTCCCTACTGTCTCCCGTGACTCTCTCCCTACTGTCTCCCTACTGTCTCCCTACTGTGTCCCTACTGTCTCCCTACTCTCTCCCTACTGTCTCCCTACTGTCTCCCGTGACTCTCCCTACTGTCTCCCTACTGTCTCCCTACTGTCTCCCTACTGTCTCCCTACTGTCTCCCGTGATTCTCTCCCTACTGTCTCCCTACTGTCTCCCTACTGTCTCCCGTGACTCTCTCCCTACTGTCTCCCTACTGTCTCCCTACTGTCTCCCGTGACTCTCTCCCTACTGTCTCCCGTGACTCTCTCCCTACTGTCTCCCTACTGTCTCCCTACTGTCTCCCTACTGTCTCCCTACTGTCTCCCTAATGTCTCCCTACTGTCTCCCTACTGTCTCCCTACTGTCTCCCGTGACTCTCTCCCTACTGTCTCCCTACTGTCTCCCGTGACTCTCTCCCTACTGTCTCCCTACTGTCTCCCTACTGCCTCCCGTGACTCTCTCCCTACTGTCTCCCTACTGTCTCCCTACTGTCTCCCTACTCTCTCCCTACTGTCTCCCTACTGTCTCCCGTGACTCTCTCCCTACTGTCTCCCTACTGTCTCCCTACTGTCTCCCTACTGCCTCCCATGACTCTCTCCCTACTGTCTCCCTACTGTCTCCCTACTGTCTCCCTACTGTCTCCCTACTGTCTCCCTACTGTCTCCCGTGACTCTCTCCCTACTGTCTCCCTACTGTCTCCCTACTGTCTCCCTACTGTCTCCCGTGACTCTCTCCCTACTGTCTCCCTACTGTCTCCCTACTGTCTCCCGTGACTCTCTCCCTACTGTCTCCCGTGACTCTCTCCCTACTGTCTCCCTACTGTCTCCCTACTGTCTCCCTAATGTCTCCCGTGACTCTCTCCCTACTGTCTCCCTACTGTCTCCCGTGACTCTCTCCCTACTGTCTCCCTACTGTCTCCCTACTGCCTCCCGTGACTCTCTCCCTACTGTCTCCCTACTGTCTCCCTACTGTCTCCCTACTCTCTCCCTACTGTCTCCCAAGTGTCTCCCGTGACTCTCTCCCTACTGTCTCCCTACTGTCTCCCTACTGTCTCCCTACTGCCTCCCGTGACTCTCTCCCTACTGTCTCCCTACTGTCTCCCTACTGTCTCCCTACTGTCTCTCTACTGTCTCCCGTGACTCTCTCCCTACTGTCTCCCTACTGTCTCCCTACTGTCTCCCTACTGTCTCCCGTGACTCTCTCCCTACTGTGTCCCGTGACTCTCTCCCTACTGTCTCCCTACTGTCTCCCGTGACTCTCTCCCTACTGTCTCCCTACTGTCTCCCTACTGTCTCCCTACTGTCTCCCTACTGTCTCCCGTGACTCTCCCTACTGTCTCCCTACTGTCTCCCTACTGTCTCCCGTGACTCTCTCCCTACTGTCTCCCTACTGTCTCCCGTGATTCTCTCCCTACTGTCTCCCTACTGTCTCCCGTGACTCTCTCCCTACTGTCTCCCTACTGTCTCCCTACTGTCTCCCGTGACTCTCCCTACTGTCTCCCTACTGTCTCCCTACTGTCTCCCTACTGTCTCCCGTGACTCTCTCCCTACTGTCTCCCTACTGTCTCCCTACTGTCTCCCTACTGTCTCCCGTGACTCTCCCTACTCTCTCCCTACTGTCTCCCTACTGTGTCCCGTGACTCTCTCCCTACTGTCTCCCTACTGTCTCCCGTGACTCTCCCTACTGTCTCCCTACTGTCTCCCTACTGTCTCCCGTGACTCTCTCCCTACTGTCTCCCTACTCTCTCCCTACTGTCTCCCTACTGTCTCCCGTGACTCTCTCCCTACTGTCTCCCTACTGTCTCCCTACTGTGTCCCTACTGTCTCCCTACTCTCTCCCTACTGTCTCCCTACTGTCTCCCGTGACTCTCCCTACTGTCTCCCTACTGTCTCCCTACTGTGTCCCGTGACTCTCTCCCTACTGTCTCCCTACTGTCTCCCTACTGTCTCCCGTGACTCTCCCTACTGTCTCCCTACTGTCTCCCTACTGTCTCCCTACTGTCTCCCTACTGTCTCCCGTGACTCTCTCCCTACTGTCTCCCTACTGTCTCCCTACTGTCTCCCTACTGTCTCCCTACTGTCTCCCTACTGTCTCCCTACTGTCTCCCGTGATTCTCTCCCTACTGTCTCCCTACTGTGTCCCGTGATTCTCTCCCTACTGTCTCCCTACTGTCTCCCTACTGTCTCCCGTGATTCTCTCCCTACTGTCTCCCTACTGTCTCCCTACTGTCTCCCTACTGTCTCCCGTGACTCTCCCTACTGTCTCCCTACTGTCTCCCTACTGTCTCCCGTGACTCTCCCTACTGTCTCCCGTGATTCTCTCCCTACTGTCTCCCGTGACTCTCTCCCTACTGTCTCCCTACTGTCTCCCTACTGTCTCCCGTGACTCTCTCCCTACTGTCTCCCTACTGTCTCCCTACTGTCTCCCGTGACTCTCTCCCTACTGTCTCCCTACTGTCTCCCTACTGTCTCCCGTGACTCTCTCCCTACTGTCTCCCTACTGTCTCCCGTGACTCTCCCTACTGTCTCCCTACTGTCTCCCTACTGTCTCCCGTGACTCTCCCTACTGTCTCCCTACTGTCTCCCTACTGTCTCCCTACTGTCTCCCTACTGTCTCCCGTGACTCTCTCCCTACTGTCTCCCTACTGTCTCCCTACTGTCTCCCTACTGTCTCCCTACTGTCTCCCGTGACTCTCTCCCTACTGTCTCCCTACTGTGTCCCGTGACTCTCTCCCTACTGTCTCCCTACTGTGTCCCGTGACTCTCTCCCTACTGTCTCCCTACTGTCTCCCGTGACTCTCCCTACTGTCTCCCTACTGTCTCCCTACTGTCTCCTTACTGTCTCCCTACTGTCTCCCTACTGTCTCCCGTGACTCTCTCCCTACTGTCTCCCTACTGTCTCCCTACTGTCTCCCTACTGTCTCCCTACTGTCTCCCGTGATTCTCTCCCTACTGTCTCCCTACTGTCTCCCTACTGTGTCCCGTGATTCTCTCCCTACTGTCTCCCTACTGTCTCCCTACTGTCTCCCGTGACTCTCTCCCTACTGTCTCCCTACTGTCTCCCTACTGTCTCCCGTGATTCTCTCCCTACTGTCTCCCTACTGTCTCCCTACTGTCTCCCGTGACTCTCTCCCTACTGTCTCCCTACTGTCTCCCTACTGTCTCCCGTGACTCTCTCCCTACTGTCTCCCTACTGTCTCCGTGAGTCTCTCCCTACTGTCTCCCTACTGTCTCCCTACTGTCTCCCTACTGTCTCCCGTGATTCTCTCCCTACTGTCTCCCTACTGTCTCCCTACTGTCTCCCGTGACTCTCTCCCTACTGTCTCCCTACTGTCTCCCGTGACTCTCTCCCTACTGTCTCCCTACTGTCTCCCTACTGTCTCCCTACTGTCTCCCGTGACTCTCTCCCTACTGTCTCCCTACTGTCTCCCGTGACTCTCTCCCTACTGTCTCCCTACTGTCTCCGTGATTCTCTCCCTACTGTCTCCTTACTCTCTCCCTACTGTCTCCCTACTGTCTCCCTACTGTCTCCCGTGACTCTCTCCCTACTGTCTCCCTACTGTCTCCCGTGACTCTCTCCCAACTGTCGCCTCTCCCTGTGAACATTCTTTCAGTCTTCGTGCTGCCCTCCCTATCCCCACGTGTCTCCACATTGCTCCACGTGTCTCCACGTGTCCCCACGTGTCTCCACATTGCCCCACGTGTCCCCACGTGTTTCCACATTGCCCCACGTGTCCCCACGTGTCTCCACATTGCCCCACGTGTCTCCACATTGCCCCACGTGTCCCCACGTGTCTCCACATTGCCCCACGTGTCTCCACATTGCCCCACGTGTCCCCACGTGTCTCCACATTGCCCCACGTGTCTCCACATTGCCCCACGTGTCCCCACGTGTCTCCACATTGCCCCACGTGTCCCCACGTGTCTCCACATTGCCCATCGTGTCTCCACATTGCCCATCGTGTCTCCACGTGTCTCCACGTGTCTCCACATTGCCCCACGTGTCCGCACATTGCCCCACGTGTCCCCACGAGTCTCCACATTGCCCATCGTGTCCCTGTGTCCCCCCCACGCCCTGCTGTTGTAACGAGGTGGCGGTAAAGAGGTGGCAGTAATGAGGTTGCGGTAACGAGGGGGTAGTAACGAGGTGGTAGTAACGAGGTGGTAGTAATGAGGGGGTAGTAAAGGAGGTGGCGGTAACGGGGTGGCGGTAACGAGGTGGTAGTAACGAGGTGGTGGTAACGAGGTGGTGGTAAAGAGGTGGTGGTAACGAGGTGGCGGTAAATAGGTGGCGGTAACGAGGGGGTAGTAACGAGGGGGTAGTAACGAGGTGGTAGTAATGAGGGGGTAGTAAAGGAGGTGGCGGTAACGAGGTGGCGGTAACGAGGTGGCGGTAACGAGGTGGCGGTAACGAGGTGGTGGTGGTGGTAACGAGGTGTTGGTTGTGGTAACGAGGTGGTGGTGGTGTTAACGAGGTGTTGGTGGTGTTAACGAGGTGGTGTTGGTGTTAACGAGGTGGTGTTGGTGTTAACGAGGTGGTGGTGTTAACGAGGTGTTGGTGGTGTTAACGAGGTGTTGGTGTTAACGAGGTGGTGGTGGTGTTAACGAGGTGGTGGTGGTGTTAACGAGGTGTTGGTGTTAACGAGGTGTTGGTGTTAACGAGGTGTTGGTGTTAACGAGGTGGTTGTGTTGGTGTTAACGAGGTGTTGGTGTTAACGAGGTGTTGGTGTTAACGAGGTGGTGTTGGTGTTAACGAGGTGTTGGTGTTAACGAGGTGTTGGTGTTAACGAGGTGGTGTTGGTGTTAACGAGGTGTTGGTGTTAACGAGGTGTTGGTGTTAACGAGGTGGTGTTGGTGTTAACGAGGTGTTGGTGTTAACGAGGTGTTGGTGTTAACGAGGTGGTGTTGGTGTTAACGAGGTGTTGGTGTTAACGAGGTGTTGGTGTTAACGAGGTGGTGTTGGTGTTAACGAGGTGTTGGTGTTAACGAGGTGTTGGTGTTAACGAGGTGTTGGTGTTAACGAGGTGGTTGTGTTGGTGTTAACTAGGTGTTGGTGTTAACGAGGTGTTGGTGTTAACGAGGTGTTGGTGTTAACGAGGTGTTGGTGTTAACGAGGTGTTGGTGTTAACGAGGTGGTGTTGGTGTTAACGAGGTGTTGGTGTTAACGAGGTGTTGGTGGTGTTAACGAGGTGTTGGTGTTAACGGCCTTGCAGGGTGAGCAGAGCCTGGAGCCTGGCCAGCAAGCCCAGCAGCCGGGCCGGGGACAGGTACACAGCCCCCTCCTCAACCCCACGTGACCCCCCCTCCCCCGTGACCCCCCACGTGACCCCCCCTCGTGACCCCCTCGTGACCCCCCCCGTGACCCCCCACGTGACCCCCCCCGTGACCCCACCCCTCCCCCGCGGGACCCCAGCAGCCTCAACCCAACCCCCTAACGGAGCGACGTGAACGGTAACTTAGCGCTCCATGCTTCACGCAGTAACTAACAGCGGTGTGTACAGGTGTGTGTGTACAGGTGTGTGTGTACAGGTGTGTGTGTACAGGTGTGTGTGTACAGGTGTGTGTGTGTGTACAGGTGTGTGTGTGTGTACAGGTGTGTGTGTGTACAGGTGTGTGTGTGTACAGGTGTGTGTACAGGTGTGTGTACAGGTGTGTGTGTACAGGTGTGTGTGTACAGGTGTGTACAGGTGTGTGTGTGTACATGTGTGTGTGTGTGTGTACAGGTGTGTGTACAGGTGTGTGTGTACAGGTGTGTGTGTGTACAGGTGTGTGTGTACAGGTGTGTGTACAGGTGTGTGTATAGGTGTGTGTGTGTACAGGTGTGTGTACAGGTGTGTGTACAGGTGTGTGTGTGTACAGATGTCTACAGGTGTGTGTGTGTGTACAGGTGTGTGTGTACAGGTGTGTGTGTGTACAGGTTTGTGCGTACAGGTGTGTGTACAGGTGTGTGTGTACAGGTGTGTGTGTGTACAGGTGTGTGTACAGGTGTGTGTACAGGTGTGTGTGTACAGGTGTGTGTGTGTGTGTACAGGTGTGTGTACAGGTGTGTGTGTGTGTGCAGGTGTGTGTACAGGTGTGTGTGTGTGTACAGGTGTGTGTGTACAGGTGTGTGTGTACAGGTGTGTGTGTGTGTGCAGGTGTGTCAGGTAACGCTTTGCTTCAAACGCTGTTAACCAAACACCCCCTCCCCCTCTTCCCACCCCCCTCCCCCCATCCCCCCTCCCCTTTGCTTCTCCTCCCCACCATCCACCTCCCCACACCTTGATGCAACCCAATCGCTTCCCTCCTGGCGATGATGATGATGGCGATGATGATGGCGATGATGATGGCGATCACGACGACGACCATCATCCTCGTCATCCCCCCCACCACCAACCGCCACCGCCCCCTTTACCCCGATCATCATCTCCACCACCGCTCCGCTAACCCCACCACCACCACCACCACCGCCACCACCACCGCCACCACCGCCACCACCTCCACCACCACCGCCGCCACCACCACCACCACCACCGCCACCACCACCACCAACACCACCCCCACCACCACCACCGCCACCGCCACCACCGCCACCGCCACCACCACCACCGCCACCACCACCGCCACCACCACCACCACCACCACCTCCACCACCTCCACCACCACCTCCACCACCACCTCCACCATCACCACCACCACCACCAACACCACCCCCACCACCACTGCCACCTCCACCACCATCACCTCCACCACCACCAACACCACCATCACCTCCACCACTACCACCACCACCGTCACCACCTCCACCACCACCACCGCCGCCACTCCAGCCGCCGCGGGCGGGAGACTCGGCTCCTGACGAGGTGGGCTTGGTGGGGCTAGACGAGGAGGAAGGGGGGGCGCCCCCCACCTCCTCCTCCTCCTCGGCGGGGGGCGACGACGTGGTGGAGGCCGAGTACGACCTGTCCGAGTACGACCCCGGCGACCTCGACCCCAAGGAGTACGACCCCAAGGAGTACGACCCCGGCGACCTTGACCCCAAGGAGTACGACCTCGAGGAGCTTGACCCCGAGCCTGACCTTGGCGGCGGCGGTCATGACGGGTCCACGGAGGCCGTGGCGTTGCCGGCCGAGACGGAGGTTTGGTTTCTCCTTGGGTTGGGCCGGACGCGCGGTGGGGCTGGTGGTGGGGCTGGCGGTGGGGGGCTGGGGGGGATGAGGGGGGGGTCACTAGCCCCCACCCTCCACCACCCCCCACCCACCCCCCCCCCCCGACTCTCACACCGACCCTAAGAGGTGGGGGGGGGGCGGCGGTGTGGGCAGGGACTGCTCACGTGGTGTGGCCTGCTCCCTCCCCCCACACTCCTTAACGCTCGCCATTAATTCAGATCCCTACGCTTAAACACCCCCCCCCCCAACTAACACCCCCCCCACTAACACCCCCCCCCCCCACTAACACCCCCCCCCCCCCCCCCCGCCCTCTCACCCGAGTGGTGAGTGAGTGAGTGGGTGAGCTTGGTGAGCACATGGTGTCGAGCGAGCTGGGTGTTCCGGTGAGCGGGTGAGTTTGTGAGCAGGTGAGCGGGTGAGTTGGCGAGCTGGTTGGTGAGTTGGCGAGTTTGTGAGTGGGTGAGTGGAGAGCGGGTTGGCGAGTTTGTGAGCAGGTGAGTTTGTGAGCAGGTGAGCGGGTGAGTTGGCGAGCTGGTTGGTGAGTTGGCGAGTTTGTGAGTGGGTGAGTGGAGAGCGGGTTGGCGAGTTTGTGAGCAGGTGAGTTTGTGAGCAGGTGAGCGGGTGAGTTGGCGAGCTGGTTGGTGAGTTGGCGAGCGGGTGAGTTGGTGAGTGGAGAGCGGGTTGGTGAGTTTGTGAGTGGGTGAGCGTGAGTTTGGTGAGCGGGTTGGTGAGTTGGTGAGCGGGTTGGTGAGCAGGTGAGCGTGTGAGTTGGTGAGCGGGTTGGTGAGTTGGCGAGCGTGTGAGTTTGGTGAGCGGGTTGGCGAGTTTGTGAGCAGGTGAGTTTGGTGAGCAGGTGAGCGGGTGTTCCGGTGAGTGGGTGAGTTGGCGGGCGGGTGAGTTGGTGAGTGGAGAGCGGGATGGTGAGTTTGTGAGTGGGTGAGCGTGTGAGTTTGGTGAGCGGGTTGGTGAGTTGGTGAGCGGGTTGGTGAGTTTGGTGAGCAGGTGAGCGTGTGAGTTTGGTGAGCGGGTTGGTGAGTTGGCGAGCGTGTGAGTTTGGTGAGCGGGTTGGCGAGTTTGTGAGCAGGTGAGTTTGGTGAGCAGGTGAGCGGGTGTTCCGGTGAGTGGGTGAGTTGGCGGGCGGGTGAGTTGGTGAGTGGAGAGCGGGATGGTGAGTTTGTGAGTGGGTGAGCGTGTGAGTTTGGTGAGCGGGTTGGTGAGTTGGTGAGCGGGTTGGTGAGTTTGGTGAGCAGGTGAGCGTGTGAGTTTGGTGAGCGGGTTGGTGAGTTGGCGAGCGTGTGAGTTTGGTGAGCAGGTTGGCGAGTTTGTGAGCAGGTGAGTTTGGTGAGCAGGTGAGCGTGAGTTTGGTGAGTGGGTTGGTGAGTTGGCGAGCGTGTGAGTTGGCGAGCGTGTGAGTTGGTGAGTGGAGAGCGGGTTGGTGAGTTTGTGAGCAGGTGAGCGTGTGAGTTTGGTGAGCGGGTTGGTGAATTTGGTGAGCAGGTGAGTTTGGTGAGCAGGTGAGCGTGTGAGTTTAGCAGGTGAGCGTGTGAGTTTGGTGAGCGGGTTGGTGAGTGGGCGAGCGTGTGAGTTAGTGAGTTTGTGAGTTAGTGAGTTTGTGAGCGTGTGAGTTGGTGAGTGTACGAGTTAGTAAGCGGGTGAGTTGCTGAGCGGGTGAGTTGGTGACCGTGTGACTTGGTGAGCGTGTGAGTTGGTGAGCGTGTGAGTTGGTCAGCGGGTGAGGGAGCTTGTGAGTTTGTGATTGTGTGATTTGGTGAGCGTGTGAGTTGGTGAGCATGTGAGTTGGTGAGCGTGTGAGTTAGTGAGTTGGTGAGCGGGTGAGTTGGTGAGCGTGTGAGTTGGTGAGCGGGTGAGTTTGTGAGTTGGTGAGTGGGTGAGTTGGTGAGCGTGTGAGTTGGTGAGCGGATGAGGGAGCTTGTGAGTTGGTGAGCGTGTGAGTTGGTGAGCGTGTGAGTTGGTGAGTTGGTGAGCGGGTGAGTGAGCGTGTGATTCTGCTATTCACAGGACCGGTTCGGATTGCAAGGAGAGAAGGGGCAGAAGGGAGCACCAGCTGTGTTTGAGCCGGTACGACCCTCACCAGAACCTCACCAGAACCTCACCAGACACTCACCAGACACTCACCAGAACCTCACCAGACCCTCACCAGAACCTCACCACACACTCACCAGGACCTCACCAGACCCTCACCAGAACCTCACCAGAACCTCACCAGAGCCTCACCAGAACCTCACTCACCAGACCCTCACTCACAGACACTCACCAGATACTCACCAGACACTCACCAGACACTCACCAGACACTCACCGGACACTCACCACGTGTGTGTGTGTGTTGGTTGTCTAGGGGATGCTGCTTGAGGGACAACCTGGGAAAGAGGGCCCCACGGTGAGCAGGACACTCACCACACACTCACCACACTCACCACACTCACCACACACTCACCACACACTCACCACACACTCACCACACTCACCACACACTCACCACACACTCACCACACTCACCACACACTCACCACACACTCACCACACTCACCACATACTCACCACACTCACCACACACTCACCACACACTCACCACACTCACCACACACTCAACACACACCACACTCACCACACACTCACCACACACTCACCACACTCACCACACACTCACCACACACTCACCACACTCACCACATACTCACCACACTCACCACACTCACCACACACTCACCACACTCACCACACACTCACCACACACTCACCACACACTCACCACACACTCACCACACACTCAGCACACTCACCACACACTCACCACACTCACCACACACTCACCACACACTCACACTCACCACACGCTCACCACACACCACACACTCACCACACACTCACCACACTCACCACACACTCACCACACTCACCACACACTCACCACACTCACCACACACTCACCACACTCACCACACTCACCACACACTCACCACACTCACCACACACTCACCACACTCACCACACTCACCACACTCACCACACACTCACCACACACTCACCACACAATCACCACACACTCACCACACACTCACACTCACCACACTCACCACACACTCACCACACACTCACCACACACTCACCACACACTCACCACACTCACCACACTCACCACACCCTCACCACACACTCACCACACACTCACCACACTCACCACACTCACCACACACTCACCACACTCACCACACTCACCACACCCTCACCACACACTCACCACACTCACCACACTCACCACACACTCACCACACACTCACCACACTCACCACACACTCACCACACCACACACTCACCACACACTCACCACACACTCACCACACCACACACTCACCACACACTCACCACACACTCACACTCACCACACACTCACCACACACTCACCACACACTCACACACACCACACACTCACCACACACTCACCACACACTCACCACACACTCACCATACACTCACCACACACTCACCACACACTCACACACACCACACACTCACCACACACTCACCACACACTCACACACACTCACACTCACCACACACTCACCACACACTCACCACACACCACACACTCACCACACTCACCACACACTCACCACACACTCACCACACACTCACCACACTCACCTCACTCACCACACACTCACACTCACCACAATCACCACACACTCACCACACTCACCACAATCACCACACACTCACCACACACTCACACTCACCACACACTCACCACACACTCACCACACACCACACACTCACCACACACCACACACTCACCACACTCACCTCACTCACCACACACTCACACTCACCACAATCACCACACACTCACCACACTCACCACACTCACCACACACTCACCACACACTCACCACACTCACCACACACTCACACTCACCACACACTCACCACACACTCACCACACACTCACACACACCACACACTCACCACACACTCACCACACACTCACCATACTCACCACACACTCACCACACACTCACCACACACTCACCACACACTCACACTCACCACACACTCACCACACACTCACCACACACTCACCACACCCTCACCACACAATCACCACACACTCACCACACACTCACCACACACTCACCCTCACCACACACTCACCACACACTCACCACACACTCACCACACACTCAGCACACTCACCACACACTCACCACACTCACCACACACTCACCACACACTCACACTCACCACACGCTCACCACACACTCACCACACACTCACACTCACCACACACTCACCACACACTCACCACACTCACCACACACTCACCACACTCACCACACACTCACCACACTCACCACACACTCACCACACTCACCACACTCACCACACACTCACCACACTCACCACACACTCACCACACTCACCACACTCACCACACTCACCACACACTCACCACACACTCACCACACAATCACCACACACTCACCACACACTCACACTCACCACACTCACCACACACTCACCACACACTCACCACACACTCACCACACACTCACCACACTCACCACACTCACCACACCCTCACCACACACTCACCACACACTCACCACACTCACCACACTCACCACACACTCACCACACTCACCACACTCACCACACCCTCACCACACACTCACCACACTCACCACACTCACCACACACTCACCACACACTCACCACACTCACCACACACTCACACACCACACACTCACCACACACTCACCACACACTCACCACACCACACACTCACCACACACTCACCACACACTCACACTCACCACACACTCACCACACACTCACCACACACTCACACACACCACACACTCACCACACACTCACCACACACTCACCACACACTCACCATACACTCACCACACACTCACCACACACTCACACACACCACACACTCACCACACACTCACCACACACTCACACACACTCACACTCACCACACACTCACCACACACTCACCACACACCACACACTCACCACACTCACCACACACTCACCACACACTCACCACACACTCACCACACTCACCTCACTCACCACACACTCACACTCACCACAATCACCACACACTCACCACACTCACCACAATCACCACACACTCACCACACACTCACACTCACCACACACTCACCACACACTCACCACACACCACACACTCACCACACACCACACACTCACCACACTCACCTCACTCACCACACACTCACACTCACCACAATCACCACACACTCACCACACTCACCACAATCACCACACACTCACCACACTCACCACACTCACCACACACTCACCACACACTCACCACACTCACCACACACTCACACTCACCACACACTCACCACACACTCACCACACACTCACACACACCACACACTCACCACACACTCACCACACACTCACCATACTCACCACACACTCACCACACACTCACCACACACTCACCACACACTCACACTCACCACACACTCACCACACACTCACCACACACTCACCACACCCTCACCACACAATCACCACACACTCACCACACACTCACCACACACTCACCCTCACCACACACTCACCACACACTCACCACACACTCACCACTCACTCACCACACACTCACCACACACTCACCACTCACTCACCACACACTCACCCTCACCACACACTCACACTCACCACACACTCACCACACACTCACCACACACTCACCACACACTCACACTCACCACACACTCACCACACACTCACCACACACTCACCACACACTCACACTCACCACACACTCACCACACACTCACCACACACTCACACTCACCACACACTCACCACACACTCACACTCACCACACACTCACCACACACTCACCACACACTCACCACACACTCACACTCACCACACACTCACACTCACCACACACTCACCACACACTCACACTCACCACACACTCACCCCACACTCACCACACACTCACCACACACTCACCACACACTCACACTCACCACACACTCACCACACACTCACCACACACTCACACTCACCACACACTCACCACACACTCACCACACTCTCACCACACACTCACACTCACCACACACTCACCACACACTCACCACACACTCACACTCACCACACACTCACACTCACCACACACTCACCACACACTCACCACACACTCACCACACACTCACACTCACCACACACTCACCACACACTCACCACACACTCACCACACACTCACCACACACCACACACTCACCACACACTCACCACACCCTCACCACACACTCAGCACACCCTCACCACACACTCACCACACACTCACCACACACTCACCACACACTCACCACTCACCACACACTCACCACACACTCACCACACACTCACCACACCCTCACCACACACTCACCACACACTCACCACACACTCACCACTCACCAGACACTCACCACACACTCACCACACACTCACCACACACTCACACTCACCACACACTCACCACACTCACCACACCTTCACCACACACTCACCACACACTCACCACACACTCACACTCACCACACACTCACCACACACTCACCACACACTCACCCTCACCACACACTCACCACACACTCACCACACACTCACCACACACTCACCACACACTCACCACACACTCACCACACACTCACCCTCACCACACACTCACCACACACTCACCACTCACTCACCACACACTCACCACACACTCACCCTCACCACACACTCACCACACACTCACCACTCACTCACCACACACTCACCACACACTCACCACACCCTCACCACACACTACACCTTCACCACACGCTCACCCTCACCACACCCCCACCACCACCACTACCACCACCCCCACCTCCACCACCCCCACCACCACTCCCACCACCACCACAACTACCACCACCACTGCTACCACAACTACCACCACAACCACCACCACAACTACCACCACCACCACCACCACAACACCACCACCACCCCCACAACTACCACCACCACCACAACCACCACCACCACCACAACTACCACCACCACCACAACTACCACCACCACAACTACCACCACCACCCCCACAACTACCACCACCACCACCACCACAACCACCACCACCACAACAACTACCACCACCACAACCCCCACCACCACAACTACCACCCGCACCACCACCACAACTACCACCCCCACCACCACCACCCCCACCACCACCACCACCCCCACCACCACCCCCACCACCCCCACCACCACCACCATAACTACCACCACCACTACCACCACAACAACTACCACCACAACCACCACCACAACTACCACCACCAACACCACAACTACCAACACCCCCACCACCACAACTACCACCACCACAACCACCACCACCACAACTACCCCCACCACCACAACTACCACCACCACAACCACCACCACAACTACCACCACCACCACCACAACTACCACCACCCCCACCCCCACCACCACAACTACCACCACCACAACCACCACCACCACAACTACCACCACCACCACAACAACAACAACCACTACAACAACAACAACTACCACCACCACAACAACAACTACCACCACCACAACAACAACAACTACCACCACCACAACAACAACTACCACCACCACAACAACAACTACCACCACCACAACAACTACCACCACCACCACAACAACAACTACCACCACCACAAAAACAACAACAACCACCACCACAACAACAACTACCACCACCACAACAACTACCACCACCACAACAACAACTACCACCACCACAACAACAACAAGAACCACCACCACCACAACAACAACTACCACCACCACAACAACAACTACCACCACAACAACAACAACCACCACAACTACCACCACCACAACAACAACAACTACCACAACAACAACAACTACCACCACCACAACTATCACCACCACAACAACAACTACCACCACCACAACAACTACTACCACCACAACAACAACCACCACAACAACAACTACCACCACCACAACAACAACTACCACCACCACAACAACCACCACAACTACCACCACCACAACAACAACTACCACCACCACCACCACAACCACCACCACAACAACAACCACCACAACTACCACCACAACTACCAACACAACAACAACAACCACCACCACAACAACTACTACCACCACAACAACCACCACAACAACAACTACCACCACAACAACAACAAACACCACCACAACAACAACTACCACCACAACAACAACTACCACCACAACAACAACTACCACCACCACAACAACAACTACCACCACAACAACAACAACAACTACCACCACCACAACAACAACTACCACCACAACAACAACAACCACCACCACAACAACAACTACCACCACCACCACAACAACAACCACCACTACCACAACAACAACAACAACTACCACCACCACAACAACAACCACCACAACCACCACCCCACAACAACTACCACCACCACAACTACCACCACCACAACAACAACTACCACCACCACCACAACTACCACCACCACCACAACAACAACTACCACCACAACTACCACCACCACAACAACAACAACTACCACCACAACAACAACAACTACCACCACCACAACAACTACCACCACCACAACAACAACTACCACCACCACCACAACTACCACCACCACCACAACAACAACTACCACCACCACAACTACCACCACCACAACAACAACAACTACCACCACCACAACAACCACCACAACTACCACAACAACAACTACCACCACCACAACAACAACTACCACCACAACAACCACCACAACTACCACAACAACAACTACCACCACCACAACAACCACCACAACTACCACAACAACAACTACCACCACCACAACAACAACTACCACCACAACAACCACCACAACTACCACAACAACAACAACAACTACCACCACCACAACAACCACCACAACTACCACAACAACCACCACCACAACAACAACTACCACCACCACAACAACCACCACAACTACCACAACAACAACAACAACTACCACCACCACAACAACCACCACAACTACCACAACAACAACTACCACCACCACAACAACAACTACCACCACAACAACCACCACAACTACCACAACAACAACAACAACTACCACCACCACAACAACCACCACAACTACCACAACAACCACCACCACAACAACAACTACCACCACCACAACAACCACCACAACTACCACAACAACAACAACAACTACCACCACCACCGTTGTGTGCAGGGTCCCCCCGGCCCTCAAGGTCCCTTGGGCAACCCCGGACCGCGTGGAGAACCCGGAGAGAGGGTACGTGCAGCACACACGTGACACACACGTGACACACACGTAAAACACACGTGGTGACACACACGTGGTGTCACCACGTGGTGTCACACACGTGGTGACACACACGTGGTGACACGTGACACACACGTGGTGACACGTGACACACACGTGGTGACACACACGTGGTGACACACACGTGGTGACACGTGACACACACGTGGTGACACACACGTGGTGACACACACGTGGTGACACACACGTGGTGACACGTGACACACACGTGGTGACACGTGACACACACGTGGTGACACACACGTGGTGACACACACGTGGTGACACGTGACACTCACGTGGTGACACACACGTGGTGACACACACGTGGTGACACGTGACACACACGTGGTGACACGTGACACACACGTGGTGACACACACGTGGTGACACACACGTGGTGACACGTGACACACACGTGGTGACACACACGTGGTGCCACACACGTGGTGACACGTGACACACACGTGGTGACACACACGTGGTGACACGTGACACACACGTGGTGACACACACGTGGTGACACACACGTGACACACACGTGGTGACACACACGTGGTGCCACACACACGTGACACACACGTGGTGTCACACACGTGGTGACACGTGTCACACACGTGGTGACATACACGTGGTGTCACACACGTGACACACACGTGACACACACACGTGACACACACGTGGTGCCACACACGTGGTGACACACACGTGGTGTCACACACGTGGTGACACACACGTGGTGACATACACGTGGTGTCACACACGTGACACACACGTGACACACACACGTGACACACACGTGGTGACACACACGTGGTGCCACACACGTGGTGACACACACGTGGTGACACACACGTGGTGCCACACACGTGGTGACACACACGTGGTGTCACACACGTGGTGACACACGTGGTGACACACACGTGGTGTCACACACGTGGTGACACACACACGTGACACACACGTGGTATCACACACGTGGTGCCACGCGCGTGCCACACGCATGTGTGCTGCATGCGTAACGACACGCATGCAGCACACACACGTGACGACACGCATGACGACACACACGTGACGACACGCGTGACGACACACACACACGTGATGACACGCGTGACGACACCCGTGACGACACACACACACGTGACGACACGCGTGACGACACACACACACGTGACGACACACACACACGTGACGACACACACACACGTGACGACACACGTGACGACACGTTTCCCCACGGGTTACTGAGATTGTAACACGACGCGGTGGAGTTAACGTGAGCGTGGTGAGCGTTAGGGTGAGCGTTGTGGTGAGTGGTGAGTGTCGTGGTGAGCGTCGTGGTGAGCGTCGTGGTGAGTGGTCAGTGTCGTGGTAAGTGTGGTGGTGACCGACGTGGTGAGCGTCGTGGTGAGCGTCGTGGTGAGCGTCGTGGTGAGCGTTAGGGTGAGCGTTGTGGTGAGTGGTAGTGTCGTGGTGAGCGTCGTGGTGAGCGTCGTGGTGAGCGTCGTGGTGAGCGTTAGGGTGAGCGTCAGGGTGAGCGTTGTGGTGAGTGGTAGTGTCGTGGTGAGCGTCGTGGTGAGCGTCGTGGTGAGCGTTAGGGTGAGCGTTGTGGTGAGTGGTAGTGTCGTGGTGAGCGTCGTGGTGAGCGTCGTGGTGAGCGTTAGGGTGAGCGTTGTGGTGAGTGGTAGTGTCGTGGTGAGCGTCGTGGTGAGCGTCGTGGTGAGCGTTAGGGTGAGCATTGTGGTGAGTGGTAGTGTCGTGGTGAGCGTCGTGGTGAGCGTCGTGGTGAGCGTTAGGGTGAGCGTTGTGGTGAGTGGTAGTGTCGTGGTGAGCGTCGTGGTGAGCGTTAGGGTGAGCGTTGTGGTGATTGGTAGTGTCGTGGTGAGCGTTGTGGTGAGCGTCGTGGTGAGTGGTGAGTGTCGTGGTGAGCGTCGTGGTGAGCGTCGTGGTGAGCGTCTCGGTGAGAGTCGTGGCGAGTCACGTGGTGAGTCACGTGGTGAGTCACGTGGTGAGTCACGTGGTGAGTCACGTGGTGAGTCACGTGGTGAGTCACGTGTCCCCGTGTCTCCCCGTGTGCAGGGTCCACCAGGTCGTGCAGGGCTGCCTGGGGCGGATGGACTGCCTGGGCCGCCCGGCACCATGATGATGTTGCCTGTGAGGGCCGGAACACACCACCACCACCGGAACCACTACCACCACCACCACCACCACCGGCACCACCACCACCACCGGCACCACCACCACCACTACCACTACCACCACCACCACTACCACCACCACTACCACCACCACTACCACCACCACCACTACCACCACCACCACCGGCACCACCACCACTACCACCACCACCACGACTACCACCACCACCGGCACCACCACCACCGGCACCACCACCACTACCACCACCACCACAACTACCACCACCACCACCACTACCACCACCACCACTACCACCACTACCACTACCACCACCACCACTACCACCACCACTACCACGACTACCACCACCACCACCACTACCACCACCACCACTACCACCACTACTACCACCACCACCACCACCGGCACCACCACCACTACCACCACGACTACCACCACCACCGGCACCACCACCACTGGCACCACCACCACTACCACCACCACAACTACCACCACCACCACCACCACTACCACCACCACCACTACCACCACCACCACTACCACCACCACCGGCACCACCACCACTACCTCCACCACCACTACCACCACCACCACTACCACCACCACCACTACCACCACCACCACTACCACCACCACTACCACCACTATCACCACCACCACCACGACTACCACTACCACCACCACTACCACCACTACCACCACCACGACTACCACCACCACTACCACCACCACCACTACTACCACCACTACCACCACCACCACGACTACCACCACCACGACTACCACTACCACCACGACTATCATCACAACGACCACCACCGCTACCACGACTATCACCACAACAACTATCACCACAACAACTATCACCACCACAACTATCACCACCACGACTATCACCACAACAACTTTCACCACCACAACTATCGCCACCACAACTATCACCACAACTACCACCAACACCACCACCACCACCACGACTATCATCGCAACTTTCACCACAACAACTATCACCACCACGACTGCCACCACCACGAATATCACCACGACGATCGTCACAACTACCACCACGTGGTGATGACGATGATGCTGATAGGCCACGTGGTACAGCTGCTATCATTCGTGATGGCAAGGTTCATTGCTTCTGATCAAAGCGCTGCAAAGCAGCTCGATGGGACCTTACAGCTGGTAAAATAAAAACGTAGTTTAGTTCGATATATATGTTTTTTTTAAACCATCGTTAGCAACCCCGCAAATCCTCCACACCAGGATCTGAAGCACCGAGGAAGATCGCCTAGCCCTCCTTCGATCGCCTCCACACTTTCTCCGACGGGTGGGAAATTTTGATTGAAAGTTTTTCGGTGACTGCAGGCAATTCATATTTCTTGGTTCTTTTCGGTAAAGTCACCACCGCGTAGATAGGGAAACAATAAAATAATAAAAAAATACAAAACGATAAAATTCTCACGACGTTTTCAACTGCAGCACAAGCGATCATCATCATCATCAGGTGTGAAAACCAGAGAAAGAAAATTTGAAGAAAGTGGCGGGTTTTTTTTAACGTTAGCACCACGGAGAGCGATTTGACAGTCGTTCAGATGGACGAGTCCATCTATGTTCGGAAAAGAGGAGGAGGAGGGGGGGAGACGAAAAATAATGGATGCGGTCTGAAAGCCACCGTAAGCGCGAACAATCAATTAAGACCCGAAATGGTTTATCAGATCCTTCCAATGATTGCTAAGCCAGAATCCATCTTCTCGGTTGAAATTGTCTCTGTGCTTGTGTATGCGGATAGCCCCAACGAACGAATCTCTCACGGTAGCCAGATGGCTTGCAAAGAACCTTTGTCTTGGGGGGGAAGAAAAAAACAAAACACGCCACTTCTTTCAAAATGTTTCTCGCTGTGGTTTTCACACCTGATGATGATTGTTGTTGCTTCTTCGTGCTGCGGGCGAAACGTCGTGAGAATTCTATCGTCTTATATTTTTATTGTTCTATTGTTGTCCTCTATCTGCGTGGTGGTGGTGGTGGTGGTGGTGACTTTACCGAGAGAACCAAGAATACGGCACGTCAAACCACGGCGGCAATTTGTGCTCGGTTGCAACGGCCAAGTCACCGCACTTGCCCCGATCGGCTTCTTGTTGGGGCTGCACGCGAGTGGAACCTTTGCCTTTGTGTGTGTGTGTGTGTGTTGCCGGTGGGGGGGAGCGGTGGTGCAGCGGTTAGCGCGCTGCGCTACGAGCCACCGGGGACCCACTCGGGTTCGATTCCCGCTCACGGACACCAACACCGTCAGTGACGATTTATCTGAACCGGTCCTGGCGCTTCCCCTAGGTCGACTCGGCCTTAAATGAGTACACCTGGTGTAGCGGTGTGTAGTGAACATCGCCACTGGGGGAGACAAAGGCGGCCGGGCGTGGTTGCTGGCCACACCACCCACCTCGTGTGCCACAGTGTCGGCCTTCATAGGTGCTGCTCGCTAACAGCACTTGCCCCTACAGTCTGTTGAAGGCTACACGGGGGATCTTTGTTTTTGTGGTGTGGTGTGTGTGGTGTGGCGCGTGTGGTGTGGCGCGTGTGGTGTGGTGTGGCTGGTGTGGTGTGTGTGGTGTGTTGTGTGTTGTGTGGTGTGGCTGGTGTGGCGTGTTGTGTGTGGTGTGGTGTGGCTGGTGTGGTGTGGCGCATGTGGTGTGGTGTGGCTGGTGTGGTGTGGCGCGTGTGGTGTGTTGTGTGGTGTGGCTGGTGTGGTGTGGTGTGGCTGGTGTGGTGTGTGTGGTGTGTTGTGTGGTGTGGCTGGTGTGGCGTGTGGTGTGGTGTGGCTGGTGTGGTGTGGCTGGTGTGGTGTGTGTGGTGTGGCGTGTTGTGTGTGGTGTGGCTGGTGTGGTGTGGTGTGTTGTGTGTGGTGTGGTGTGGTGTGTTGTGTGGTGTGTGTGGTGTGTTGTTTGGTGTGGCTGGTGTGGTGTGTGTGTGGTGTGGTGTGGCTGGTGTGGTGTGGCGTGCGCGCAGTTCCGCTTCGGTGGCGCCGGGGTCGACAAGGGACCGGCCCTCTCCGCCCAGGAGGCACAGGCCCAGGCCATCCTGCAGCAGGCCCGGGTGAGTCACGTGACCCCTCCCACCCCCGCCGCGACCAATCAAATCGCGGCCGACGGTCCCCTTTGTGACGCGAGACGGAGAGGGGGGGGTAATGGGGGGTGGGGGGTAGTGCCGGATTAAGTTAGTGCGGGGCCTGTAGTGTGTATAATATAAAGGGGCCCTGAATATAAAATAAAACAAATATTTTACTTGCATAGTAAAGTAATTGGTTTTTTTTTCCATTTGATATACGGCCGGATAATACAACAAATGGCTAACATTGAACACCCGGCCGTTCGTGTAAGTTCAAGAAGGCGGCCTAGTATTGTAGTGATAGAGCAAGTGCATAATCACTGAACAGGAACTGATAGCTTGAAAGCGTTTCGCGCGGGGGCCCTTGAACGTGCTACACGTGGTGTACACCACGTGGGGTGTAGTAGCTACACGTGGTGTAGTAGCTACTACACCACACGTGCAGTAGCTACACGTATAGTGTAGTAGCTACAACACGTGTAGCTGCTACACCACGTGGTGTAGCTACACCACACGTGTAGTAGCTACTACACGTGTGGTGTAGCTACTACACCACGTGTAACTACTACACCACGTGTAGTAGCTACACACCACGTGTAGTAGCTACTACACGTGGGGTGTAGCTGCTACACGTGTAGTAGCTACACCATACGTGTAGTAGCTACTACACGTGTGGTGTAGCTACTACACGTGTAGTAACTACACCACGTAGTAGCTACACGTGTAGCTACTACTATTATCATATGATAATATGATGCATTGTCCTCATTACTTTGATTGTGGCATTGTCTTTGAGCTGTGTGACGCCTTTTGGCGTCATCCGGACGAGCACCAATTGGGTCGAGGCTCAAAAGAAAGCCGTACCCTTGTGTGGACCAATCAGTTTCAAGGACAATGCCATCATATATTATCATAGTGTGTGTCTTTTGTTTGCATTTTGACCGCAGGTATTGGTGCTTGATGCAGTAAACATGAATCTTTGTAAAAAAAGGTTTCAGTTTTCTTGCCCGGAAAAAGGTGGAAAAACCCTATTATTGGTACGCCTTTTGGCGTCATCTGGTCCAACACCAGTGGAGGCTAGGCTCTAAGAAAAGCTGTCTCGGGTGTGGACCAATCAAATTCAAGGACAGTGCCAATATCATTATCAGAGTTGCCTCTTTTTGTTTGCATTTTGACTGCTTGTGTTGTGGTTATTGCAAACACGATGCCTTGAATAAAGGTGTCAAATTTTGCGCCAGTGAAAAGGGTAAAACCTATTCCTATATCTTGTTACTGGCAAGGGATGTCTCATAATGTAAATGCTCACCCCGAGCCCTCAATACTCTGATAGTGCGCTGTTTTTGAGTTGTACGCCTTTTGGCGTCTTCTGGTCCAGCACCAGTGGAGACTAAAGGGCTCTAAGAAAAGCCGTCTCGGGTGTGGACCAATCAAATTCAAGGACAGTGCCAATATCATTATCAGAGTTGCCTCTTTTTGTTTGCATTTTGACCGGCTTGCATTGTGGTCATTGCAAACACGATGCTTTGAATAAAGGTGTCAGTTTTTGCGCCAGTTAAAAGGGTAAAAACCTATTCCTATATCTTGTTTATGGCAAAGGAGGTCTCATAATGTTAATGCTCACCCCGAGCCCTCAATACTCTGATAGTGTGCTGTTTTTAAAGTTGTACGCCTTTTGGCGTCTTCTGGTCCAACACCAGTGGAGACTAAGGGCTCTAAGAAAAGCTGTCTCGGGTGTGGACCAATCAAATTCAAGGACAGTGCCAATATCATTATCAGAGATGTCTTTTTTGTTTGCATTTTGACCGGCTTGCATTGTGGTCATTGCAAACACGATGCCTTGAATAAAGGTGTCAGGTTTTTTGCGCCAGTGAAAAGGGTAAAAACCTATTCCTATATCTTGTTACTGGCAAAGGAGGTCTCATAATGTTAATGCTCACCCCGAGCCCTCAATACTCTGATAGTGCGCTGTTTTTGAGCTGTACGCCTTTTGGCGTCTTCTGGTCCAACACCAGTGGAGACTAGGCTCTAAGAAAAGCCGGCTCGGGTGTGGACCAATCAAATTCAAGGACAGTGCATATCATTATCAGAGTTGCCTTTTTTGTTTGCATTCTGACTGGCTTGCATTGTGGTCATTGCAAACACGATGCCTTGAATAAAGGTGTCAGTTTTTTTGCGCCAGTTAAAAGGGTTAAAAACCCCATTACTATAACCCCTATCATCATCACCACCATCATCACCACCACCACCATTACAAGCCAACGGGTAAACATCGCCGTCGGCCGCTGAAGCTGGCCGCCCGCGGCACTGGCGGATCGCCGCAACTTTGAAAGCTTTCGTCGGTGTCCCGGCTTTGCGCCGCAGGGCACAACCGGCGTGGTGCTGCGTGCCGGCCCGGCCGGCGAATCGGCCCCGTTACCGTTCACGCGACCGCACGGGCGCCGGGTTTTAGCGACGCCGCGCCCTCACGCAGTCGCACGCCGTCACCTGACCCAAGCGCACGTCGCAGATTTACGCGCGACGTGAATCTTCCGTTCTCTGGAACGAACGTCGCTCCTCATCGGGTGCCGTGACGACGATGAGACATTCGGCTGAGCTCGCCGTTTGGCGATAGCCGGGGCCCGCTGCGGTGAAAGGGCGCCGCGTAGCTCGTTGGGACCTTGCCTGGTGAGGCGATGAAATCGTTGATTTTAGTCTATGGGTCTGTATGCGTCTCTGTGTGTCTCTTGGGGTCTCTACGTATCTCTGTGTGTCTCTTGGGGTCTCTGTGTGTCTCTGTGTGTCTCTTGGGGTCTCTATGTGTCTCTGTGTGTCTCTTGGGGTCTCTGTGTATCTCTGTGTGTCTCTTGGGGTCTCTATGTATCTCTTGGGGTCTCTATGTATCTCTTGGGGTCTCTATGTATCTATATGTGTCTCTTGGGGTCTCTATGTATCTCTGTGTGTCTCTTGGGGTCTCTATGTGTCTATTGGGGTCTCTATGCATCTCTATGTATCTCTGTGTGTCTCTTGGGGTCTCTATGTATCTCTATGTATCTCTATGTGTCTCTTGGGGTCTCTATGCGTCTCTGTGTGTCTCTTGGGGTCTCTATGTATCTCTGTGTGTCTCTTGGGGTCTCTATGTATCTCTTGGGTTCTCTATGTATCTATATGTGTCTCTTGGGGTCTCTATGCATCTCTGTGTGTCTCTTGGGGTCTCTATGTATCTCTATGTGTCTCTTGGGGTCTCTATGTATCTCTATGTATCTCTATGTGTCTCTTGGGGTCTCTATGCATCTCTATGTGTCTCTATGTATCTCTATGTATCTCTATGTGTCTCTTGGGGTCTCTGTTTCTCTATGTATCTCTATGTGTCTCTTGGGGTCTCTATGTATCTCTATGTATCTCTATGTGTCTCTTGGGGTCTCTATGCATCTCTATGTGTCTCTGTGTATCTCTATGTATCTCTATGTGTCTCTTGGGGGTCTCTATGTATCACTATGTGTCTATATGTGTCTCTTGGTGTCTCTATGCATCTCTATGTGTCTCTATGTAACTCTATGTATCTCTATGTGTCTCTTGGTGTCTCTATGTTTCTCTATGTATCTCTATGTGTCTCTTGGGGTCTCTATGTTTCTCTATGTATCTCTATGTGTCTCTTGGGGTCTCTGTGTATCTCTATGTATCTCTCTGTGTCTCTTGGGGTCTCTATGCATCTCGATGTGTCTCTGTGTATCTCTATGTATCTCTACGTGTCTCTTGGGGGTCTCTATGTATCACGTGGTTGAGCTGCTATGATTTGCGATGGGCAGCTCAGGGCTTCTGAATTCGAGCTACACAGCAGCTGGGGGGGGGGATGGGGGATGGGGGGGCCTTACCACCGCGTGCTACAACCCAAGGTAGCTGTTGTGATAGTCTGCAGTAAGCTCCACCGTGACCGATGTTGTCGTTGTCGTGGTGGATGCAGCTGGCACTCCGTGGGGCTCAAGGACCCATGGGCCTGACTGGGCGGCCGGGCCCTGTGGTGAGTGCAAATGCTCACCCCCTCCGCTCACCTCCTCCGCTCACCTCTTCCGCTCACCTCCTCCGCTCACCACCTCCGCTCACCTCCTCCGCTCACCTCCTCCGCTCACCTCCTCCGCATACAACATACTACAACGTACATGCAACATACATACAACTTACATACAACACACATGCAACACACATACAACATACTACAACATGCATACAACATGCATGCAACGTACATGCAACGTACATACCACATACATGAGACACGCATACAACTTGCATACAACACACATACAAAATACCACAACATACTACAACATACATGCAACACACATGCAACACACATACAACATACATGCAACATACTACAACATACTACAACATACATGCAACACACATGCAACACACATACAACATACCACAACATACATACAACATACTGCAACATACATACAACGTACATGCAACGTAAATACCACATACATGAGACATGCATACAACTTACATACAACACACATGCAACACACATACAACATACTACAACATACATACAACATACATATAACGTACATGCAACGTACATACCACATATATGAAACATGCATACAACTTACATACAACACACATACAAAATACTACAACATACATACAACATACTACAACATACTTACAACGTACATGCAACATACTACAACATACATACAACATACATACAACACAATACAACATACTACAACATACATACAACATACATACAACATACTACAACATACATACAACATACTACAACATACATACAACGTGCATGCAACATTCTACAACATACATACAACATACATACAACATACTACAACATACATACAACATACTGAAACATACTACAACATAATACAACACACAAACAGCATACAATACACATACAGCATACTACAACACACATACAACATACTACAACATACATGCAACACACATGCAACACACATACACCATACATGCAACATACTACAACATACTACAACATACATGCAACACACATACAACATACTACAACATACATGCAACACACGTACAACATACTACAACATACATGCAACATACTACAACATACTACAACATACATGCATACAACATACATGCAACATACTACAACATACTACAACATACATGCAACACACATGAAACACACATACAACATACTACAACATACATACAACATACATGCAACATACTACAACATACTACAACATACATACAACACACATGCAACACACATACAACATACTACAACATACATACAACATACATACAACATACTGAAACATACTACAACATAATACAACCCACAAACAGCATACAATACACATACAGCATACTACAGCACACATACAACATACATGCAACACACATGCAACACACATACACCATACATGCAACATACTACAACATACTACAACATACATGCAACACACACGCAACACACATACAACATACTACAACATATATGCAACACACATACAACATACTACAACATACATGCAACATACTACAACATACTACAACATACATGCTTACAACATACATGCAACATACTACAACATACTACATCATACATGCAACACACATACAACATACTACAACACACATACAACATAATGCAACATACTATAACATACTACAACTTACATGCAACACACATGCAACACACATACAACATGCATACATGCATACACACAGACCCTCACCACACACAGACCCTCACCACACGCAGAACCTCACGCTCACCTCTCACTCACCGTAACAGCCGTCATCAACGCATCCTCACCAATAACAACAGCCGCCCCTCACCACGCCCCTAGCCACGCCCCTCACCACGCCCTTCACCATGCACCTCACCACGCCCCTCACCACGCCCCTCACCACGCCCCTCACCACGCACCTCACCACACCACCTCACCACGCCCCTCACCACGCCCCTCGCCACGCCCCTCACCACGCACCTCGCCACGCCCCTCACCACGCCCCTCGCCACGCCCCTCACCACGCCCCTAGCCACGCACCTCACCACGCCCCTCGCCACGCCCCTCACCTCACCACGCCCCTCGCCACGCCCCTAACCACACCACCTCACCACACCACCTCACCACGCCCCTCACCACGCCCCTGTTGATGTGGTGGTGGTGGTTGTTGTTGATGTGGTGGTGGTTGTTGTTGATGTGGTGGTTGTTATTGTTGATGTGGTGGTGGTTGTTGTTGATGTGGTGGTTGTTGTTGATGTGGTGGTTGTTGTTGATGTGGTGGTTGTTGTTGTTGATGTGGTGGTGGTTGTTGATGTGGTGCTGGTTGTTGTTGATGTGGTGGTTGTTGTTGATGTGGTGGTTGTTGTTGTTGATGTGGTGGTGGTTGTTGTTGATGTGGTGGTGGTTGTTGTTGATGTGGTGGTGGTTGTTGTTGATGTGGTGGTGGTTGTTGATGTGGTGCTGGTTGTTGTTGATGTGGTGGTTGTTGTTGATGTGGTGGTTGTTGTTGTTCATGTGGTGGTTGTTGTTGTTCATGTGGTGGTTGTTGTTGTTCATGTGGTGGTTGTTGTTGTTCATGTGGTGGTTGTTGTTGTGGTGGTGGTTGTTGTGGTGGTGGTTGTTATTGATGTGGTGGTTGTTGTTGATGTGGTTGTGGTTGTTGTTATTGTTGTGGTGGTTGTTGTTGATGTGGTGGTTGTTGTTGTGGTTGTTGTTGATGTGGTGGTTGTTGTTGATGTGGTGGTTGTTGTTGATGTGGTGGTTGTTGTTGATGTGGTGGTGGTTGTTGTTGATGTGGTGGTGGTTGATGTGGTGGTTGTTGTTGATGTGGTGGTTGTTGATGTGGTTGTTGTTGTGGTTGTTGTGGTGGTTGTTGTGGTGGTTGTTGTTGATGTGGTGGTTGTTGTTGTGGTTGATGTGGTTGTTGTTATTGTTGTGGTTGTTGTTGATGTGGTGGTTGTTGTTGTGGTTGTTGTTGTGGTGGTGGTTGTTGTGGTGGTTGTTGTTGATGTGGTTGTGGTTGTTGTTGTGGTTGTTGTGGTTGTTATTGCTGTGGTTGTTGTTGTTGTGGTGGTGGTTGTTGTGGTGGTTGTTGTTGATGTGGTGGTTGTTGTTGTGGTTGTTGTGGTTGTTGTTATTGTTGTGGTTGTTGTTGTTGATGTGGTGGTTGTTGTTGTGGTTGTTGTTGTTGTGGTGGTGGTTGTTGTGGTGGTTGTTGTTGATGTGGTGGTGGTTGTTGTTGATGTGGTGGTTGTTGTTGTGGTTGTTGTTGTTGATGTGGTGGTTGTTGTTGTTGATGTGGTTGTTGTTGTGGTTGTTGTGGTGGTGGTTGTTGTGGTGGTTGTTGTTGTTGATGTGGTTGTTGTGGTTGTTATTGTTGTGGTTGTTGTTGTTGATGTGGTGGTGGTTGTTGTGGTTGTTGTGGTTGTTGTTATTGTTGTGGTTGTTGTTGTTGATGTGGTGGTGGTTCTCTGGGACAGGGCACGCCTGGCATCCCAGGGATCAAGGGGGAACGAGGAGACGATGGGGTTCAGGTAAACCTCCTCATCACACCTCATCACACCTCATCACACCTCATCACACAGATACTCATAGACTCACCATACAGAGACCCATAGACTCATCACACAGAGACCCATAGACTCACCACACAGCCCCATAGACTCACCACACAGAGACCCATAGACTCACCACACAGCCCCATAGACTCACCACACAGAGACCCATAGACTCACCACACAGAGACCCACAGACTCACCACACAGCCCCATAGACTCACCACACAGAGACCCACAGACTCACACACAGATACCCATAGGCTCACTACACAGAGTCCCATAGACTCACCACATAGATACCCACAGACTCACCACACAGATACCCATAGACTCACCACACAGATACCCATAGACTCACCACACAGAGGCCCATAGACTCACCACACAGATACCCATAGACTCACCACACAGATACCCATAGACTCACCACACAGAGGCCCATAGACTCACCACACAGACCCATAGACTCACCACACAGAGACCCATAGACTCACCACACAGCCCCATAGACTCACCACACACAGCCCCATAGACTCAACACACAGCCCCATAGACTCAACACACAGCCCCATAGACTCACCACACAGACCCATAGACTCACCACACAGCCCCATAGACTCACTCACACAGAGACCCATAGACTCACTCACACTGAGACCCATAGACTCACCACACAGCCCCATAGACTCACCACACAGAGACCCATAGACTCACCACACAGAGACCCACAGACTCACCACACAGCCCCATAGACTCACCACACAGAGACCCACAGACTCACACACAGAGACCCACAGACTCACCATACAGAGACCCATAGACTCACACACAGAGACCCACAGACTCACCACACAGAGACCCATAGACTCAACCCACAGAGACCCACAGACTCATCACACAGAGACCCATAGACTCACCACACAGCCCCATAGACTCACCACACACAGCCCCATAGACTCACCACACACAGACCCACAGACTCACCACACAGCCCCATAGACTCACCACACAGCCTCATAGACTCACCACACAGACCCATAGACTCACCACACAGAGACCCATAGACTCATCACACAGAGACCCATAGACTCACCACACAGCCCCATAGACTCACCACACACAGCCCCATAGACTCACCACACAGCCTCATAGACTCACCACACAGACCCATAGACTCACCACACAGAGACCCATAGACTCGTCACACAGAGACCCATAGACTCACCACACAGAGACCCATAGACTCATCACACAGAGACCCATAGACTCACCACACAGCCCCATAGACTCACCACACACAGACCCACAGACTCACCACACAGCCCCATAGACTCACCACACAGACCCATAGACTCACCACACAGAGACCCATAGACTCGTCACACAGAGACCCATAGACTCACCACACAGAGACCCACAGACTCACCACACAGAGACCCATAGACTCATCACACACAGCCCCATAGACTCACCACACAGCCCCATAGACTCACCACACAGCCCCATAGACTCACTACACAGCCCCATGGACTAATGTTGTTGTTGTTGTTTGTGTGGATCAGGGACCCAGGGGAGCTCAAGGCCCTGCAGGGCTGCAGGGGCGAGTGGGCCGGAGGGTGAGTGGACACCTCCACCGCGTCGTGGACCACGCCACACTCCGCACGAGGGAGCCCGGCGCTCGGTGTTTTGCGTGTGCCGTGTGTTGTGTGCCTTGCCGTGTGACGTGTGCTGTGTGCCGTGTGCTGTGTGCTGTGTGACGTGTGCCGTGCTGTGTGACGTGTGCCGTGTGACGTGTGCTGTGTGACGTGTGCTGTGTGACGTGTGCTGTGTGACGTGTGCCGTGTGACGTGTGCCGTGTGACGTGTGACGTGCTGTGTGACGTGTGCCGTGTGACGTGTACTGTGTGACGTGTGCTGTGTGCTGTGTGACGTGTGATGTGTGCCGTGTGACGTGTGACGTGTGCTGTGTGACGTGTGACGTGTGCTGTGTGACGTGTGACGTGTGCTGTGTGACGTGTGCTGTGTGACGTGTGCTGTGTGACGTGTGACGGGTGCTGTGTGACGTGTGACGTGTGCTGTGTGCTGTGTGACGTGTGCTGTGTGACGTGTGACGTGTGCTGTGTGACGTGTGCCGTGTGACGTGTGACGTGTGCTGTGTGACGTGTGCCGTGTGACGTGTGCTGTGTGCCGTGTGCCGTGTGACGTGTGACGTGTGACGTGTGCTGTGTGTGACGTGTGCTGTGTGACGTGTGCCGTGTGACGTGTGACGTGTGCTGTGTGACGTGTGACGTGTGACGTGTACTGTGTGACGTGTGACGTGTGCTGTGTGAAGTGTGCTGTGTGACGTGTGACGTGTACTGTGTGACGTGTGACGTGTACTGTGTGACGTGTGACGTGTGACGTGCGACGTGTGACGTGTGCCGTGCGACGTGTACTGTGTGACGTGTGACGTGTACTGTGTGACGTGTGCCGTGTGCTGTGTGACGTGTGACGTGTGCTGTGTGACGTGTGACGTGTGACATGTGCCGTGTGACGTGTGCCGTGTGACGTGTGCTGTGTGCTGTGTGACGTGTGACGTGTGCTGTGTGACGTGTGCTGTGTGACGTGTGCTGTGTGCCGTGTGACGTGTACTGTGTGACGTGTGACGTGTGACGTGCGACGTGTGACGTGTGCCGTGCGACGTGTACTGTGTGACGTGTGACGTGTACTGTGTGACGTGTGCCGTGTGCTGTGTGCTGTGTGACGTGTGACGTGTGACATGTGCCGTGTGACGTGTGCCGTGTGACGTGTGCCGTGTGCTGTGTGACGTGTGACGTGTGACGTGTGCCGTGTGACGTGTGCTGTGTGACGTGTGACGTGTGCTGTGTGACGTGTACTGTGTGACGTGTGCCGTGTGACGTGTGACGTGTGACGTGTGCTGTGTGCTGTGTGACGTGTGATGTGTGCCGTGTGACGTGTGCTGTGTGACGTGTGCTGTGTGACGTGTGCTGTGTGACGTGTGCCGTGCTGTGTGACGTGTGACGTGTGACATGTGACGTGTGCTGTGTGACGTGTGACGTGTGCTGTGTGACGTGTGACGTGTGCCGTGCTGTGTGACGTGTGCCGTGTGACGTGTGACATGTGCCGTGCCGTGTGACGTGTGCCGTGTGACGTGTGCCGTGTGACGTGTGCTGTGTGACGTGTGCTGTGTGACGTGTGACGTGTGCTGTGTGACGTGTGACGTGTGCTGTGTGACGTGTACTGTGTGACGTGTGCCGTGTGACGTGTGACGTGTGACGTGTGACGTGTGCTATGTGACGTGTGCTGTGTGACGTGTGACGTGTGCCGTGTGACGTGTGCCGTGTGACGTGTGCTGTGTGACGTGTGCCGTGCTGTGTGACGTGTGACGTGTGACATGTGACGTGTGCTGTGTGACGTGTGACGTGTGCCGTGCTGTGTGACGTGTGCCGTGTGCCGTGCTGTGTGACGTGTGCTGTGTGACGTGTGCTGTGTGACGTGTGACGTGTGCCGTGCTGTGTGACGTGTGCCGTGTGCCGTGCTGTGTGACGTGTGCTGTGTGACGTGTGCTGTGTGACGTGTGCTGTGTGACGTGTGCCGTGTGACGTGTGACGTGTGCCGTGCTGTGTGACGTGTGCCGTGTGACGTGTGCTGTGTGACGTGTGCCGTGTGACGTGTGACGTGTGACGTGTGCTGTGTGACGTGTGCTGTGTGACGTGTGCTGTGTGACGTGTACTGTGTGACGTGTGCTGTGTGACGTGTGACGTGTGCTGTGTGACGTGTGCCGTGCTGTGTGCAGGGACGTGCAGGGGCTGATGGGCCTCGAGGTCTTCCTGGCATCCCTGGCACCAAGGTGATAGCCGGCACACACCACACACAGCCAGTACACACAGCCAGTACACAGCCAGTACACACAGCTAGTACACACACACAGCCAGTACACACAGCCAGTACACACACACAGCTAGTACACACACACACAGCTAGTACACACACAGCTAGTACACACACAGCTAGTACACACACAGCTAGTACACACACACAGCTAGTACACACACACAGCTAGTACACACACACAGCTAGTACACACACACACCACACACAGCCAGTACACACAGCTAGTACACACATACACACAGCTAGTACACACACACAGCCAGTACACACACACACAGCTAGTACACACACACACAGCTAGTACACACACACACAGTACACACACACAGCTAGTACACACACACAGCTAGTACACACAGCCAGTACACACAGCTAGTACACACACACACAACCAGTACACACACACAACTAGTACACACACACAGCTAGTACACACACACACAACCAGTACACACACAACTAGTACACACACACAGCTAGTACACACACAGCTTGTACACACACAAATAGTACACACACACACACAGCTAGTACACACAGCTAGTACACACACACAGCTAGTACACACACACAGCTAGTACACACAGCCAGTACACACAGCTAGTACACACACACACAGTGAGGACACACACACAGCTAGTACACACAGCTAGTACACACACACAGCTAGTACACACACACACACACAGCCAGTACACACACACACAGCTAGTACACACAGCTAGTACACACACACAACCAGTACACACACACAGCTAGTACACACACACACAGCTAGTACACACAGCTAGTACACACACACAACCAGTACACACACACAGCTAGTACACACACACACACAGCTAGTACACACACAACCAGTACACACACACAGCTAGTACACACACACACAGCTAGTACACACACAACCAGTACACACACACACACAGCTAGTACACACACAACCAGTACCCACACACAGCTAGTACACACACAACCAGTACACACACACACAGCTAGTACACACACAACCAGTACACACACACAGCTAGTACACACACACACAGCTAGTACACACACACAACCAGTACACACACACAGCTAGTACACACACACACACAGCTAGTACACACACATAGTACACACACACACACAGCTAGTACACACACACACACACAGCTAGTACACACACATAGTACACACACACACAGCTAGTACACACACACACACAGCTAGTACACACAGCTAGTACACATAGCGTGGAGATGGCCACCCACCCCCTCTGTGTGTGCCACAGTGCCGGTAGCCTTCATAGGCGCTGCTGCTGCTACTGCTGCTACTGCTGCTACTCGCTACTCACAGCACTTGCCCCAACAGTATGCTAAAGGCTACACGGGGGATCTTTGTCTTTATCTTTGTGTTCAGGGAGAGCGCGGGTTTGACGGCCTACCTGGGCTGCCAGGAGAGAAAGGCAACCGGGTGAGTTACTCACCACACCCTGGTGCACAGCTCACCACACACATCACAGCTCACCACTCCTCTCACCACGCACACCACGAGAGACCAGGATATCACTCACCCTCTCATCCAACCCCTCTCATCCCACCCCTCTCATCCCACCCCTCTCATCCCACCCCTCTCATCCCACCCCTCTCATCCCACCCCTCTCATCCCACCCCTCTCATCCCACCCCTCTCATCCCACCCCTCTCATCCCACCCCTCTCATCCCACCCCTCTCATCCCACCCCTCTCATCCCACCCCTCTCATCCCACCCCTCTCATCCCACCCCTCTCATCCCACCCCTCTCATCCCACCCCTCTCATCCCACCCCTCTCATCCCACCCCTCTCATCCCACCCCTCTCATCCCACCCCTCTCATCCCACCCCTCTCATCCCACCCCTCTCATCCCACCCCTCTCATCCCACCCCTCTCATCCCACCCCTCTCATCCCACCCCTCTCATCCCACCCCTCTCATCCCACCCCTCTCATCCCACCCCTCTCATCCCACCCCTCTCATCCCACCCCACTCCGCTCTCATCCCACCCCACTCCGCTCTCATCCCACCCCACTCCGCTCTCATCTCACGCCACTGCCCTCCACTCACTCTCCTACCTCTCCCCTCCCCTCCACTCTCTCTCCTCCCTCTCCCCTCCACGGACTCTCCTCCCTCTCCCCTCTCATCTCACTCCACTCCCCTCCACTCACTCCCCTACCTCTCACCTCTCATCTCACTCCACTCCTCTCCACTCACTCTCCTCCCTCTCCCCTCTCATCTCACTCCACTCTACTCCACTCACTCTCCTCCCTCTCCCCTCTCATCTCACTCCACTCCCCTCCACTCTCTCTCCTCCCTCTCCCCTCTCATCTCACTCCACTCCCCTCCACTCATTCCCCTACCTCTCATCTCACTCCACTCCTCTCCACTCACTCTCCTCCCTCTCCCCTCTCATCTCACTCCACTCTACTCCACTCACTCTCCTCCCTCTCATCTCACTCCACTCCCCTCCACTCTCTCTCCTCCCTCTCCCCTCTCATCTCACTCCACTCCCCTCCACTCACTCCCCTACCTCTCATCTCACTCCACTCCTCTCCACTCACTCTCCTCCCTCTCCCCTCTCATCTCACTCCACTCTACTCCACTCACTCTCCTCCCTCTCCCCTCTCATCTCACTCCACTCCCCTCCACTCACTCCCCTACCTCTCCCCTATCATCTCACTCCACTCCACTCCCTCTCCTACCTCTCCCCTCTCATCTCACTCCACTCCCCTCCACTCACTCTCCTACCTCTCCCCTCTCATCTTCTACCTACATGATGTATGTGTGTTGTCTGTGTGTGTGTCTGTGTGTGTGTCTGTGTGTGTGTGTGTGTGTCTGCGTGTCTGCGTGTGTGTGTCTGTCTGTGTGTGTGTCTGTCTGTGTGTGTCTGTGTGTGTGTCTGTGTGTGTGTGTCTGTGTGTGTGTCTGCGTGTGTGTGTGTCTGTGTGTGTCTTGTTGTGTCTGCGTGTCTGCGTGTGTGTCTGTGTGTGTGTTTGTGTGTGTGTCTGTGTGTCTGTGTGTGTGTCTGTGTGTCTGCGTGTGTGTATCTGTGTCTGTGTGTGTGTGTCTGTGTGTGTGTCTGCGTGTGTGTGCTGCGTTGTGATTGGCCAGGGAGACGCCGGCCCCAGTGGCCCCCAGGGCACCTTGGGAGAGGATGGAGTGAGGGTGAGTAGAGAGGGGGTGGTGAGGGTGTGGTGAAGGTGTGGTGAGGGTGAGTGTGTGGTGAGTGTGTGGTGAGGGTGAGTGTGTGGTGAGGGTGTGTGGTAAGACTCACACAGGCCCCATCGACTGACGGTGATGATGGTGATGACGACAATGATGATGATGACGGTGATGATGATGTCGATGGTGATGATGACCGTGGTGATGATGACGGTGATGACGGTGGTGATGATGACGGTGGTGACGATGACGGTGATGATGATGACGTTGATGATGATGACGGTGGTGGTGATGGCGGTGATGATGATGACGGTGATGATGATGACGGTGATGATGATGACGGTGATGACGGTGACAGTGATGATGGTGACGATGATGACGGTGATGATGACGGTGATGACGATGACGATGATGACGGTGACGGTGACGATGGTGACGATGATCACGGTGATGATGATGACTATGGTGATGATGATGACGGTGATGATGATGATGACGGTGATGATGATGATGACGGTGATGATGATGTCGATGGTGATGATGATCGTGGTGATGATGACGGTGATGACGGTGATGATGACGGTGGTGATGATGACGACGTTGATGACGGTGGTGACAATGACGGCGATGATGATGACGATGACGACGACGTTGATGACGGTGGTGACGATGATGACGGTGACGACGTTGATGACGGTGGTGATGACGGTGGTGGCGATGATGATGATGACGGTGACGACGGTGACGACGGTGACGACGGCGGTGGTGGCGATGACGATGACGGTGGTGACGACGACGACGACGATGATGACGTTGTTGACGGTGACGACGGCGGTGGTGGCGATGACGATGACGGTGGTGATGATGACGTTGTTGACGGTGACGACGGTGGTGGTGGTGGTGGCGATGACGATGACGGTGGTGGCGATGACGATGACGGTGGTGGCGATGACGATGATGGTGGTGGCGATGACGATGATGGTGGTGGCGATGACGATGACGGTGGTGGCGATGACGATGACGGTGGTGGCGATGACGATGACGGTGGTGGCGATGACGATGACGGTGGTGGCGATGACGATGACGGTGGTGGCGATGACGATGACGGTGGTGGCGATGACGATGACGGTGGTGGCGATGACGATGACGGTGGTGGCGATGACGATGACGGTGGTGGCGATGACGATGACGGTGGTGGCGATGACGATGACGGTGGTGGCGATGACGATGACGGTGGTGGCGATGACGATGACGGTGGTGGCGATGACGATGACGGTGGTGGCGATGACGATGACGGTGGTGGCGATGACGATGACGGTGGTGGCGATGACGATGACGGTGGTGGCGATGACGATGACGGTGGTGGCGATGACGATGACGGTGGTGGCGATGACGATGACGGTGGTGGCGATGACGATGACGGTGGTGGCGATGACGATGACGGTGGTGGCGATGACGATGACGGTGGTGGCGATGACGATGACGGTGGTGGCGATGACGATGACGGTGGTGGCGATGACGATGACGGTGGTGGCGATGACGATGCCGTTGCAGGGCGACGATGGCGAGCCGGGACAGCGCGGCTTGCCGGGAGAGCCGGTGAGTTTGGCCGTCGACGCCGCCCCCTGAGAGATCCGCCGAGGTTTTAGTTTCCTCGTCTCCTTCAAACGCGTCTCACGCGAGTCGAGGAAGCGGCCACGGAGGAAAACCAAACGCGTGGCACGCGACGGGGGGCTCGGGATTCGGGGGGCCCCCCCCTCCCCCCCCCCCCCCGAAGAGCGCCGGCGGTGAACCTGGCAGCCGAGAAAGGGGGGCGTCGGTTTTGGGCTCGCCGTGGGGGGATTCTCATCGGCGATGCGGTCGATGGCGTTGTTAATGTTGTCGTTGATGATGTTGTTGTTCTTGGTTCTTTCGGTAAAGTCACCACCGCTCCCCACATAGGGAAACGATGAAAAAAATTATAAAACGATAAAATTCTCACGGCGTTTCGACTGCAACACAAGCAGCAATCATCATCAGGTGTGAAAACCACAGCAAGACAATTTTTTTTTTAAAAAACGCCACTTTTTTCATAATTTACTTGCCGTGGTTTTCACACCTGATGATGATTGCTGCTTGTGTTGCAGTCGAAACGTCGTGAGAATTTTATTGTTTTATATATTTTTATTATTTTATTATTTTATTGTTTCCCCTATCTACGTAGTGGTGACTTTACCGAAAGAACCAAGAATATGAATCACTGCAGTCACGAAAAGCTTTAAATCATGATGATGTTGTTGTTGTTTTTGTTGACGATGTTGATTTTGTTGTTGTTGATGTCGATAATGTCGTTGATGTTGTCGATGATGTTGAATTTGTTGATGTTGTCGATGTTGTTTATGTTGTTGATGATGATAATGTTGTTGATGATGTTAATGTTATTTATGTTGTTGTTGATGATGTTGTTGTTGATGTTGTTGTTGATGTTGTTGTTGTTCAGGGTCCACGAGGGTTGTTGGGTCCACGTGGATCTCCGGGCGCCCAGGGATCATCTGTGAGTCAAGCGCACAACCACGCACACACAGACAAAGGTCCCCCGTGTAGCCTCAACAGACTGTTGCGGCAAGCCCTGCCAGCGAGTAGCAGCACCTGTGAAGGCCGGCACGGCACACGAGTGTGAGCGGGGTGGCCCAGCAACCACGTCCCGGCCGCCTTTGTCTCTCCCCCAGCGCTAGCGATGTCCGCCACACACCGCTGCACCACCAGTGCCTCGCTACCGCACACCACATGCTAAGATCCCCCGTGTAGCCTCAACAGACCGCAGGGGCAAGTGCTGTTAGTAGCGAGCAGCAGCAGCAGCAGCAGCCTACGAAGGGGTGGGGTGGCCCAGCAAACCACGCCCCGGCCGCCTTTGTCTCTCCCCCAGCGCTAGCGATGTTTAACTACGCTCAACACCGGCCGCACCGGGTTTACTCATTTGAGGCTGAGTCGAGCCTAGCGGGAGACCCGGGAGCTGTCCCGGACATTCGTCACTGGGATGTTGGTGGCCGTGAGCGGGTGTCCAACTCGGGCCGGGGGAGGTTTGTGGCGCTCTCGGGGTGAAAGGCTGCACGGGAGGAGGAGGAGGTGGTGGAGGAGGTGGAGGAGGTGGAGGAGGAGGAGGTGGAGGAGGAGGAGCGGTGGGGAGGAGAGGGAGTCTCTGTCTCTGTCTCATATCGGAAGAGCTGCTGCCGGCCGGAGTAGCGGGAATTTTCACGTAACGTAGACAACAGAGTGAAAGAGAGACGGAGAGGGAGAGAGACACTCAGTCACTGTGCACGATGTCCCTGTAGGTGACGATGAGAGAGAGACACGCAGACATCAAATCTACAGCAGCAGCAGCAGGCATCATCAGGGTCGGGATCGAACCCACGACCTCATGCATACCAGGCGAGGTAGTTAACATCTCCTAGCCACCGAGATGATGATGTGAGAGAGACGCAGACTCCAAATCTACAGCAGCAGCAGGCATCATCAGGGTCGGGATTGAACCCACGACCTCCTGCACACCAGGCGAGGTAGTTAACATCTCCTAGCCACCGTGATGATGATGATGAGAGAGACACAGACCTCCTGTAGACCAGGCAAGGTAGTTAACATCTCCTAGCCACCGTGATGATGATGAGAGAGAGACGCAGACACCAAATATACAGCAGCAGCAGGCATCATCAGGGTCGGGATCGAACCCACGACCTCCTGCATACCAGGCGAGGCAGTTAACATCTCCTAGCCACCGTGATGATGATGTGAGAGAGACACAGACTCCAAATCTACAGCAGCAGCAGCAGGCATCATCAGGGTCGGGATGGAACCCACGACCTCCTGCACACCAGGCGAGGTAGTTAACATCTCCTAGCCACCGTGATGATGATGAGAGAGAGAGAGAGAGACACAGACTCCACATATACAGCAGCAGCAGCAGGCATCATCAGGGTCGGGATGGAACCCACGCGGCTGGCTGTGTGTGTGCCACCCTCACCGCCGTTCCGCCTGTTCCTCGCTCTCTCACCACCCCCACGCCTTCCGCCCCACGTCCTCCCACTTGTGCAGGGGGTGAGGGGTCTGGATGGGCCTCCTGGACCGAAGGGGAACATGGTAGGTGGACACCGCACACACGCACCACACACACGCACGCACCACACACACGCACCACACACACACACCACACACACACCACACACACACACGCACCACACACACACACACCACACACACGCACCACACACACACACACCACACACGCACCACACACACACACACCACACACACGCACCACACACACACGCACCACACACACACCACACACACACACGCACCACACACACATGTACCACACGTACCTTGTACTCATCACGTGTCTTATGCCTCACGTGTTGTGTGTCTCGTGTTGTGTGTCTGGTGTTGTGTGTCACGTGTTGTGTGTCACGTGTTGTGTGTCACGTGTTGTGTGTCTCGTGTTGTGTCTCTCGTGTTGTGTGTCACGTGTTGTGTGTCACGTGTTGTGTGTCACGTGTTGTGTGTCTCGTGTTGTGTCTCTCGTGTTGTGTGTCACGTGTTGTGTGTCACGTGTTGTGTGTCACGTGTTGTGTGTCTCGTGTTGTGTGTCACGTGTTGTGTGTCTCGTGTTGTGTGTCTCGTGTTGTGTGTCACGTGTTGTGTCTCACGTGTTGTGTGTCACGTGTTGTGTGTCACGTATTGTGTGTCTCGTGTTGTGTGTCACGTGTTGTGTCTCTCGTGTTGTGTGTCTCGTGTTGTGTGTCACGTGTTGTGTGTCACGTGTTGTGTGTCACGTGTTGTGTCTCTCGTGTTGTGTGTCACGTGTTGTGTGTCACGTGTTGTGTGTCTCGTGTTGTGTCACGTGTTGTGTCTCACGTGTTGTGTGTCACGTGTTGTGTCTCACGTGTTGTGTGTCACGTGTTGTGTCTCTCGTGTTGTGTGTCTCGTGTTGTGTGTCACGTGTTGTGTGTCACGTGTTGTGTCTCACGTGTTGTGTGTCTCGTGTTGTGTCTCTCGTGTTGTGTGTCTCGTGTTGTGTGTCACGTGTTGTGTGTCACGTGTTGTGTGTCACGTGTTGTGTCTCTCGTGTTGTGTGTCACGTGTTGTGTGTCACGTGTTGTGTGTCTCGTGTTGTGTCACGTGTTGTGTCTCACGTGTTGTGTGTCACGTGTTGTGTCTCACGTGTTGTGTGTCACGTGTTGTGTCTCTCGTGTTGTGTGTCTCGTGTTGTGTGTCACGTGTTGTGTGTCACGTGTTGTGTCTCACGTGTTGTGTGTCACGTGTTGTGTGTCTCGTGTTGTGTGTCTCGTGTTGTGTGTCTCGTGTTGTGTCTCTCATGTTGTGTGTCACGTGTTGTGTGTCACGTGTTGTGTGTCACGTGTTGTGTGTCACCTGTTGTGTGTCACGTGTTGTGTGTCTCGTGTTGTGTCTCTCGTGTTGTGTGTCACGTGGTGTGTCTCACGTGTTGTGTGTCACGTGTTGTGTGTCTCGTGTTGTGTCTCTCGTGTTGTGTGTCTCGTGTTGTGTGTCACGTGTTGTGTGTCACGTGTTGTGTGTCACGTGTTGTGTGTCACGTGTTGTGTGTCACGTGTTGTGTGTCTCTTGTGTTGTGTGTCTCGTGTTGTGTGTCACGTGTTGTGTGTCTCGTGTTGTGTGTCACGTGTTGTGTCTCTCGTGTTGTGTGTCACGTGTTGTGTGTCACGTGTTGTGTGTCTCTTGTGTTGTGTGTCTCGTGTTGTGTGTCACGTGTTGTGTGTCTCGTGTTGTGTGTCACGTGTTGTGTCTCTCGTGTTGTGTGTCACGTGTTGTGTGTCTCGTGTTGTGTGTCTCGTGTTGTGTCCCACGTGTTGTGTTTCACGTGTTGTGTGTCACGTGTTGTGTCTCTCGTGTTGTGTGTCACGTGTCTTATGCCTCACGTGTTGTGTGTCACGTGTTGTGTCTCTCGTGTTGTGTGTCACGTGTTGTGTGTCACGTGTTGTGTGTCTCGTGTTGTGTGTCACGTGTTGTGTGTCACATGTTGTGTGTCACGTGTTGTGTGTCTCGTGTTGTGTCTCTCGTGTTGTGTGTCTCGTGTTGTGTGTCACGTGTTGTGTGTCTCGTGTTGTGTCTCACGTGTTGTGTGACACGTGTTGTGTCTCTCTCAGGGCCCGCAAGGAGAGCCTGGTCCACCTGGTCAGCAGGGCACTCCCGGGTCACAGGTGAGGAGTCGTGGGGTCACTCAGCGGGGTGACGAAACTTCACTGCTACAACTGAACTATGTTGCTGTGTCACCAGCTGTAAGGCGCCACTGGGGTTGCTGTGTTTAACACGTAGGCTTTCGCGACCAATATTATTCATAATAAAGGTTTTTGGGTTAGAGCGAGTTTATTTATAAATGTGTCGTAACCCTCCACCACCCGACACGGCCAATCAGCAAAAAAAAAAGTGTCACGTTGACAAAAGACAAATAATTCACTACTTTAGCCCACCGGTGTGTTGAAGAGTGAATCCACATTTACAGTTTGTACTCAATTTACAGTTTGTACTCAAACTGTAAATGTGGATTCACTCTTCAACAAACCGGTGGGCTAAAGTAGTGAATTGTCTTTTGTCAACGTGACACTTTTTTTTGCTGATTGGCCGTGTCGGGTGGTGGAGGGTTACGACACATTTATAAATTAACGCGATCTAACCCAAAAACCTTTATTATGAATTGCTGTGTAGCTGTTTGTTCAGAAGCAATCTGGCCATCACCCACAGAGACCCACAGAGACCCACACTCATAGAGACCCACAGAGACCCACACTCATAGAGACCCACAGAGACCCACACTCACAGAGACTCACAGAGACCCCGACTCACAGAGACTCACAGAGACTCACAGAGACCCACAGAGATCCCGACTCACAGAGACTCATAGAGACCCACTGATACCCCGACTCACAGAGACTTACTGAGACCCACTGAGACCCTGACTCACAGAGACCCACAGAGACCCACAGAGACCCCGACTCACAAAGACTCACAGAGACCCACAGAGACCCACAGAGACCCACAGAGACCCACAGAGACCCACAGAGACCCCGACTCACAGAGGCTCACAGAGACCCACAGAGACCCCGACTCACAGAGACCCACAGAGACCCACAGAGACCCCGACTCACAGAGACCCACAGAGACCCCGACTCACAAAGACTCACAGAGACCCACAGAGACCCACAGAGACCCACAGAGACCCCGACTCACAGAGGCTCACAGAGACCCACAGAGACCCCGACTCACAGAGACCCACAGAGACCCACAGAGACCCCGACTCACAAAGACTCACAGAGACTCACAGAGACCCACAGAGACCCACAGAGACCCCGACTCACAGAGACCTACAGAGACCCACTGAGACCCTGACTCACAGAGACTCACTGAGACCCACAGAGACCCCGACTCACGGAGACTCACAGAGACTCACAGAGACACAGACTCACAGAGACTCACAGAGACCCATACTCATAGAGACTCACAGAGACCCACTGAGACCCCGACTCACAGAGACTCACAGAGACCCACAGAGACCCCGACTCACAGAGACTCACAGAGACCCACAGAGACCCACTGAGACCTTGACTCACAGAGACTCACGGAGACCCACAGAGACCCACAGAGACCCCGACTCACAGAGACCCACAGAGACCCCGACTCACAGAGACTCACAGAGACACACAGAGACCCACAGAGACCCCGACTCACAGAGACTCACAGAGACCCACAGAGACCCACAGAGACCCCGACTCACAGAGACCCACAGAGACCCCGACTCACAGAGACTCACAGAGACCCACAGAGACCCACAGAGACCTTGACTCACAGAGACTCACAGAAACCCACAGAGACCCACAGAGACCCCGACTCACAGAGACCCACAGAGACCCCGACTCACGGAGACCCACAGAGACTCACAGAGACTCACAGAGACCCACAGAGACCCACAGAGACACCCGACTCACAGAGACCCACAGAGACCTTTACTCACAAAGACTCACAGAGACTCACAGAGACCCCGACTCACAAAGACTCACAGAGACTCACAGAGACTCACAGAGACCCACAGAGACCCCGACTCACAAAGACTCACAGAGACTCACAGAGACCCCGACTCACAAAGACTCACAGAGACTCACAGAGACCCCGACTCACAAAGACTCACAGAGACTCACAGAGACCCACAGAGACCCGCACCAGCAGCGAGCTGAGCCACCGTGCGCTCCGCAAGGCGTGAGTGGAGCTGACCCACACCGCCGCTCGCTGTCGCCCCTTGCAGGGTCTTCCTGGACCCCAGGGACCCATTGGGCCTCCGGGAGAAAGGGTAACGGAGCGCACCTCACTCTCACAGCCCGTGTCAGGGCGGCACGCATGACCATGGTGGCGGTGGTGCTGGTGGTGCTGGCGGTGGTGTTTGCTGGTGGTGTTGCTGGTGGTTGTGTTGGCGGTGGTGCTGTTGGTGGCGGTGGTGTTGGTGTTGCTGGTGGTGGTGTTGCTGGTGGTGGTGTTGGTGTTGGTAGTGGTGTTGCTGGTGGTGGTGTTGCTGGTGGTGGTGTTGGTGTTGGTAGTGGTGGTGCTGGTGGTGCTGGTGGTGGCGGTGGTGTTGGTGTTGCTGGTGGTGGTGTTGCTGGTGTTAGTGGTGGTGTTGGTGGTGGTGTTGCTGGTGGTGGTGTTGCTGGTGGTGGTGTTGTTGGTAGTGGTGTTGTTGGTGTTGCTGGTGGTGGTGTTGGCGGTGTTGGTGGTGGTGTTGCCGCTGCTGGTGGTGGTGTTGTTGGTGGTGCTGTTGTTGGTGGTGTTGCTGGTGTTGTTGCCGCTGTTGGTGGTGGTGTTGTTGGTGGTGGTAGTGGTGTTGCTGGTGGTATGCCGATGATCTGGTAATTGCCGCTCACTCAGAGGAGGAGTTGGAGGCGCTGCTGCTGAACCTGGAGCTTGCCACCAAGAGGTCGGGCCTTACTATCGGACACTCCATCTCCACACCTCCCAATTGGTGATAGGGCAGTTGTGGAGAGAGTGGAGAGTTTCCCATACCTGGGCAGTGTGCTCATGACCGGCTCCAGTTTAACAGCAGAGGTCTCACTCCGAATCAGTCGAGCGACAATATCTTTTCATCGGTTGCGTAACGCTGTGTGGAAGCTACCTGGTCTGTCGCTCCGCACTAAGCTTCAGGTCTTCTCGGCCACGGTCATTCCCTCCCTTCTCTATGCTTGCGAAACGTGGACCCATATTCTTGGTTCTTTCGGTAAAGTCACGTAGAAGGGAAACAATAAAATAATAAAAATATAAAACAACAAATAATAAAAATATAAAACACGACGTTTTGACTGCAACACAAGCAATCATCATCTTGCTGTGGTTTTCACACCTGATGATGATTGCTTGTGTTGCAGTCGAAACGCCGTGAGAATTTTATTGTTTTATATTTTTATTATTTTATTGTTTCCCTTCTACGTGACTTTACCGAAAGAACCAATAATATGAATCCCTGCAGTCACGAAAGCTTTAAATCAAAATTTAAACGTGGACCCCCCTAATGGAACATCTTTGCCGGTTAGAAACATTTAGGCTGGCCTGCCAACGATCCATCCTGGGTTTAACCAGGCTGGATTGTGTGAGGAGCTCACAAATCCTTGAAAGATCTGGACAAAGTCCCATTGGTGAGCTCCTCCGGCAGGCAAGGCTGCGTTGGCTGGGTCATGTAGCCCGCATGCCCAGCCACCGCATGCATAAACAGCTTTTGTTTGGCCAGATAGAGGGCTAAATGGACACGGCACGGGCTAGAGAAGAGATGGAGTGATGTTGTACAGGAAGCACGGGCTAGAGAAGAGATGGAGTGATGTGGTACAGGAGGACGTGGAGCTGAGTGGACTTGCCGATGACCGGTACCAGCGGGGTCAAGATCGGCCTCTGTGGAGGAGGCTCGTGAAGGACGCTACTGGGCAGCTGGAGGCAGTCCCTGGCTCACGGCCAACACCGGTGATATCGATTCTCTGAACCGGTCGTGGGCCTCCCCTAGGTCGACTCAGCCTAAAATTAGTACCTGGTGTCGTGGTGTGTAGTAAACATCCACACTGGGGAGACAAAGGCGGCCGGGCGTGGTGCTGGCCACCCACCCCCTCGTGTGCCACAGCGCCCGGTAGCCTTCACAGACGTTGCTATTCGCTACTCACAGCACTTGCCCCTATAGTCTGTTAGAGGCTACACGGGGGATGAGGGATGCTTTGTCCTTGCTTGTTGTCATGGTAATTCATGCTCGTGGTGATGGTGTGACACGGTGGTGGTGGTTGGTGATGGCGGTGGTGACACAGTGGTGGTGGTGGTTGATGGTGGTGGCGGTGATGGTGGAGGTTGGTGGAGGTGGTGGTTGGCGGTAGCGGTGTTGGCGTTGTTGACACGGTGTTGGTGGTTGATGGTGGTGGCGGTGGTTGCGGTGGTGACACGGTGGTGGTAATAGTTGGTGGTGGTTGTGGTGGCGGTGGTGTTGACACGGTGGTGGTGGTGGAAGCGGTGGTTGTGGTGTTGACACGGTGGTGGTGGTCGCTGCGATAGCACGACAGCGTGAAGGAGATTGCGACGGTGGGGGATGATGGTGCAAATGATGGTCACGATGGTTTTGAGGTTGACGATGATGATCATGATGATTATTATGGTGATGATGATTATGGTGATCATGATGATGATGATCATGATGATCATCATTATGATTATGGTGATGATCATGATGATGATTGTGATGATGAAGATCGTGATGATGATCGTGATGATGATGATCATGATGATGGTCATGATGATCATGATGATGGTCGTGATGATGATGATCGTGATGATGATGATGATGATCGTGATGATGATGATCGTGATGATGATGTTCGTGATGATCGTGACCATGATGATGCTCGTGACCATGATGATGCTCGTGATGATCGTGACATGATGATGCTCGTGACCATGATGATGATCGTGATGATGGTGATGATGGTGATGCGTCTGCCCAGGGTCTCACAGGTAAACCCGGGCTTCCTGGTCCATCCGGAACCGACGGACCTCCGGTGAGGGTCACGACCCCCCCCCCTCCCCCCCCCACGCCACCGCACTCGAGTAAACTTTTTATTGTACCAGGCAAGGCCCCACTGAGTTATTTTTTCAGAAGCGGCCTGCCCATCACAAATAATCTCGGCGCAACTAAATGGCTTACATCACCGTCACCGTCACCGTCATCGTCACCGTCATCATCACCGTCATCGTCACCGTCATCGTCACCGTCACTGTCACCGTCACCGTCACCGTCATCGTCATCGTCACCGTTACCGTCACCGTCACCGTCACCGTTACCGTCACCGTCACCGTCACCGTTACCGTCACCGTCATCGTCACCGTCACCGTCACCGTCATCGTCACCGTCGCGTGGATATTTATAGTGGCCAAATACTCTAAATGTGTGTTTCTGCAGACTCGTAGAGACTCATAGGGCCGCAGAGACCCATAGAGACCCATAGAGACCCATACTCATAGAGACCCACAGAGACCCACACTCATAGAGACCCATAGAGACCCACACTAATAGAGACCCACAGAGACCCATACTCATAGAGACCCATAGAGACCCATACTCATAGAGACCCACAGAGACCCATACTCATAGAGACCCACAGAGACCCATACTCATAGAGACCCATAGAGACCCATACTCATAGAGACCCACAGAGACCCATACTCATAGAGACCCACAGAGACCCATACTCATAGAGACCCACAGAGACCCATACTCATAGAGACCCATAGAGACCCATACTCATAGAGACCCATATTCATAGAGACCCACAGAAACCCATATTCATAGAGACCCACAGAGACCCATACTGATAGAGACCCACACTCACAGAGTCCCACAGAGTCCCACAGAGTCCCACAGAGACCCACAGAGACCCACATTCACAGAGACCCACAGAGACTCACAGAGACCCACAGAGACCCACATTCACAGAGACCCACAGAGACCCACACTCACAGAGACCCACAGAGACCCACAGAGACCCATACTTACAGAGACCCACAGAGACCCATACTCATAGAGACCCACAGAGACCCACATTCACAGAGACCCACATTCACAGAGACCCACAGAGATCCACACCCACAGAGACCCACAGAGACGCACAGAGACCCACAGAGACCCACACTCACAGAGACCCACAGAGACCCACAGAGACCCATACTCACAGAGACCCACAGAGACCCACAGAGACCCACAGAGACCTACAGAGACCCACAGAGACCCACAGAGACCCACATTCACAGAGACCCACAGAGACCCACAGAGACCTACAGAGACCCACAGAGACCCACAGAGACCCACACTCACAGAGACCCACAGAGATCCACAGAGAACCATACTCATAGAGACCCATAGAGACCCATACTCATAGAGACCCATAGAGACCCATACTCATAGAGACCCATATTCATAGAGACCCACAGAAACCCATATTCATAGAGACCCACAGAGACCCATACTGATAGAGACCCACACTCACAGAGTCCCACAGAGTCCCACAGAGTCCCACAGAGACCCACAGAGACCCACATTCACAGAGACCCACAGAGACTCACAGAGACCCACAGAGACCCACATTCACAGAGACCCACAGAGACCCACAGAGACCCACAGAGACCCACACTCACAGAGACCCACAGAGACCCACAGAGACCCATACTTACAGAGACCCACAGAGACCCATACTCATAGAGACCCACAGAGACCCACATTCACAGAGACCCACATTCACAGAGACCCACAGAGATCCACACCCACAGAGACCCACAGAGACGCACAGAGACCCACAGAGACCCACACTCACAGAGACCCACAGAGACCCACAGAGACCCATACTCACAGAGACCCACAGAGACCCACAGAGACCCACAGAGACCTACAGAGACCCACAGAGACCCACAGAGACCCACATTCACAGAGACCCACAGAGACCCACAGAGACCTACAGAGACCCACAGAGACCCACAGAGACCCACACTCACAGAGACCCACAGAGACCCACAGAGACCCATACTCATAGAGACCCATAGAGACCCATACTCATAGAGACCCATAGAGACCCATACTCATAGAGACCCATATTCATAGAGACCCACAGAAACCCATATTCATAGAGACCCACAGAGACCCATACTGATAGAGACCCACACTCACAGAGTCCCACAGAGTCCCACAGAGTCCCACAGAGACCCACAGAGACCCACATTCACAGAGACCCACAGAGACTCACAGAGACCCACAGAGACCCACATTCACAGAGACCCACAGAGACCCACACTCACAGAGACCCACAGAGACCCACAGAGACCCATACTTACAGAGACCCACAGAGACCCATACTCATAGAGACCCACAGAGACCCACATTCACAGAGTCCCACAGAGACGCACAGAGACCCACAGAGACCCACACTCACAGAGACCCACAGAGACCCACAGAGACCCATACTCACAGAGACCCACAGAGACCCACAGAGACCCACAGAGACCTACAGAGACCCACAGAGACCCACAGAGACCCACATTCACAGAGACCCACAGAGACCCACAGAGACCCACAGAGACCCACAGAGACCTACAGAGACCCACAGAGACCCACAGAGACCCACAGAGACCCACAGAGACCCACAGAGACCTACAGAGACCCACAGAGACCCACAGAGACCCACATTCACAGAGACCCACAGAGACCCACAGAGACCCATACTCACAGAGACCTACAGAGACCCACAGAGACCCACAGAGACCCACATTCACAGAGACCCACAGAGACCCACAGAGACCCACATTCACAGAGACCCACACTCACAAAGACCCACAGACACCCACACTCACAGACACCCACACTCACAGACACCCACACCCACAGAGACCCACACTCACAGAGACCCACACTCACAGAGACCCACAGAGACACACAGAGACCCACACTCACAGAGACCCACAGAGACACACAGAGACCCATACTCACAGAGACCCACAGAGACCCACAGAGACCCACAGAGACCCACAGAGACCCACATTCACAGAGACCCATACTCACAGAGACCCACAGAGACCCACAGAGACCCACAGAGACCCACAGAGACCCACAGAGACCCACATTCACAGAGACCCACAGAGACCCACAGAGACCCACAGTTTCCCACAAAGACCCACACTCACAGAGACCCATACTCACAGAGACCCACAGAGACCCACAGAGACCCACACCCACAGAGACCCACATTCACAGAGACCCACAGAGTCCCACAAAGACCCACACTCACAGAGACCCACACTCACAGAGTCTCACAGAGACCCACAGAGACCCACATTCACATTCACCCACACTACAACACGCCCTCCATCGTGGCCGCTCTTTGATCAGACCCGTCACGTGTGGACTTGACGGCAACAGACAAACTCTCTTGAACGTTAGCACCGGGGGGGGGGGGGAGACAAAGGCGGCCGGGCGTGTGTGGTGCTGGACAACCCACACCCCCTCGTGTGCCACAGTGCCAGCCTTCATAAGCAGTGCTCGCTAACAGCACTTGCCCCTACAGCCTGTTAGAGGCTACAGGGGGGAGCTTTGTCCGTGTCTGTGTGTGAGGTGCTCGCTAACAGCACTTGTCCCTACAGCCTGTTAGAGGCTACACGGGGGAGCTTTGTCTGTGTCTGTGTGTGAGGTGCTCGCTAACAGCACTTGCCCCTACATCCTGTTAGAGGCTACACGGGGGACCTTTGTCTTTGTGCGCGCGTGTGCAGGGCCATCCTGGCAAGGAAGGACCTGCAGGTGACAAGGGAGAGATGGTACGAGCAGCCGTCACTCACCACGTCACTCACCACGACACTCACCACGTCACTCACCACGTCACTCACCACGTCACTCATCACGACGGTCACCACGTCACTCACCACGTCACTCACCACGTGATTCACCACGTCACTCACCACGTCACTCACCACGCTGCTCACCACGTCACTCACCACGTCACTCACCACGTCACTCACCACGACACTCACCACGTCACTCACCACGACGCTCACCACGTCACTCACCACGTCACTCACCACGTGATTCACCATGTCACTCACCATGTCACTCACCACGTCACTCACCACGTCACTCACCACGCTGCTCACCACGTCACTCACCACGTCACTCACCACGTCACTCACCACGACACTCACCACGTCACTCACCATGAAACTCACCACGTCACTCACCACGACGCTCACCACGTCACTCACCACGTCACTCACCACGTCACTCACCACGCTGCTCACCACGTCACTCACCACGTCACTCACCATGAAACTCACCACGTCACTCACCACGACGCTCACCACGTCACTCACCACGTCACTCACCACGTCACTCACCACGCTGCTCACCACGTCACTCACCATGACACTCACCACGTCACTCACCATGAAACTCACCACGTCACTCACCACGACGCTCACCACGTCACTCACCACGTCACTCACCACGTCACTCACCACGCTGCTCACCACGTCACTCACCACGTCACTCACCACGTGACTCACCACGTCACTCACCACGTCGCTCACAACGCCACTCACCACGTCACCACGTCACTCACCACGTGACTCACCACGTGACTCACCACGTCACTCACCACGTGACTCACCACGTCACTCACCACGTCACCACGTGACTCACCACGTCACTCACCATGTGACTCATCACGTCACTCACCACGTCACCACGTGACTCACCACATCACTCACCACGCTGCTCACCACCTCACTCACCACGTCACTCACCACATGACTCACCACGTCACTCACCACGTGACTCACCACGTCACTCACCACGTGACTCACCACGTGACTCACCACGTCACTCACCACATCACTCACCACGTGACTCACCACGTGACTCACCACGTGACTCACCACGTCACTCCACGTGACTCACCACGTGACTCACCACGTCACTCACCACGTCACTCACCACGTCACTCACCACGTGACCACGTGACTCACCACGTGACTCACCACGTGACTCACCACGTCACTCACCACGTCACTCACCACGTCACTCACCACGTCACCACGTGACTCACCACGTCACTCACCACGTCACCACATCACTCACCACGCCGCTCACCACGTGACTCACCACGTGACTCACCACGTCACTCACCACGTGACTCACCACGTGCCTGTTCCCTGTGCCCGTTCACAGGGAGTCCAGGGACCGCAGGGGAGCGTCGGGTATCCAGGATCACGCGGAGCCAAGGTACAGTGCCACGCACACCGCACCACACCGCACTACACTACACTATACACTACACTATACACTACACTAAACACTACTATACACTACACTATACACTACACTATACACTACACTATACACTACACTATACACTATACACTACACTATACACTACACTATACACTATACACTACACTACACTATACACTATACACTACACTATACACTACACTATACACTACACTATACACTACACTATACACTATACACTACACTATACACTACACTATACACTACACTACACTATACACTACACTATACACTACACTATACACTACACACTACACTATACACTACACTATACACTATACACTACACTATACACTACACTATACACTACACACTACACTACACTATACACTATACACTACACTATACACTATACACTACACTATACACTACACTATACACTACACTATACTATACACTACACTATACACTACACACTACACTATACTATACACTACACTATACACTACACTACACACTATACACTACACTATACACTACACTATACACTATACACTACACTATACACTACACACTACACTATACACTACACTATACACTACACTATACACTACACACTACACTATACACTATACACTACACTATACACTACACTACACTATACACTACACTATACACTATACACTACACTATACACTATACACTACACTATACACTACACTATACACTACACTACACACTACACTATACACTACACTATACACTACACTATACACTACACACTACACTATACACTATACACTACACTATACACTATACACTACACTATACACTACACTATACACTACACACTACACTATACACTATACACTACACTATACACTATACACTACTCTATACACTACACTATACACTACACTATACACACACTATATACTACACTATACACTACACTATACACTACACTATACACTACCTATACACTATACACTACACTATACACTACACTATACACTACACTATACACTACACTATACACTACCTATAGCACTATACACTACACTATACACTACACTATACACTACACTATACACTACACTATACACTACACTATACACTATACACTACACTACACTATACACTACACTATACACTACACATACACTACACTATACACTACACTATACACTATACACTACACTATACACTATACAGCTACACTATACACTACACTATACACTACACTATACACTACACTATACACTACACTACACTATACACTACACTATACACTATACACTACAGCTATACTATACACTACACTATACACTACACTATACACTACACTATACACTACACACTACACTATACACTACACACACTATACACTACACTATACACTACACACTACACTATACACTACACTATACACTACACTCTACACTATACACTACACTATACACTATAGCTATACACTACACTATATACTACACTATACACTACACTATACTATACACTACACTATACACTAACACTACCCCCTACACTATACACTACACTACTACACTACACTATACACTACACTATACACTACACTATAACACACTACACTATACACTATACACTACACTATACACTACACTATACACTACACTAACACTATACACTACACTATACACTCACACACATATACACTAACTATACACTACACTATACACTACACTATACAACTACATACTACACTATACCTACACTACACCACACTACACTATACACTACACTACACTATACACACACTACACTATACACTACACTACACAACACTACACATACACTACACTATACACTACACTACACCACACTATCACCACACTATCACCACACCACACCGCACTACACTACACTATACACTACACTATACACTACACTATACACTACACTATACACTATACTATACACTACACTATACACTACACTACACTATACACTACACTATACACTACACTATACACTATACACTACACTATACACTACAATACAACTATACACTACACTATACACTACACTACACACTACACTATACACTACACTATACACTACACTATACACTACACACTACACTATACACTATACACTACACTATACACTATACACTACACTATACACTACACACTACACTATACACTATACACTACACTATGCACTACACTATACACTACACTATACACTACACTATACACTATATACATATATATCAAATATACTATACACTACACTATACACTACACTATACACTATACACTACACTATACACTACACTATACACTACACTATACACTACACTATACACTACACTATACACTATACACTACACTATACACTACACTATACACTACACACTACACTATACACTACACTATACACTATACACTACACTATACACTACACTATACACTACACTACACTATACACTACACTATACACTACACTATACACTACACTATACACTATACACTACACTATACACTACACTATACACTATACACTACACTATACACTATACACTACACTATACACTACACGATACACTACACTATACACTACACTACACTATACACTACACTATACACTACACTATACACTATACACTACACTATACACTACACTATACACTACACTATACACTACACTATACACTACACACTACACTATACACTACACACTACACTATACACTACACTATACACTACACACTACACTATACACTACACTATACACTACACTATACACTACACTATACTATACACTACACTATATACTACACTATACACTACACTATACACTACACTATACACTACACTATACTATACACTACACTATACACTACACTACACTATACACTACACTATACACTATACTACACACTACACACTACACTATACACTACACTATACACTACACTATATACTACACTATACACTACACTATACACTACACTATACACTACACTATACACTACACTATACACTACACTACACTATACACTATACTATACACTACACTATACACTACACTATACTATACACTACACTATACACTACACTACACCACACTACACTATACACTACACTACACCACACTACACTATACACTACACTACACCACACTACACTATACACTACACTATACACTACACTACACCACACTATCACCACACTATCACCACACCACACCGCACTACACTACACTATACACTACACTATACACTACACTATACACTATACACTACACTATACACTATACTATACACTACACTATACACTACACTATACACTACACTATACACTACACTATACACTATACTATACACTATACTATACACTACACTATACACTACACTACACTATACACTACACTATACACTACACTATACACTACACTATACACTATACACTACACTATACACTACACTATACACTACACTATACACTACACTATATACTACACTATACACTACACTATACACTACACTATACACTACACTATACACTACACTATACACTACACTATACACTACACTATACACTATACACTACACTATACACTACACTATACACTACACACTACACTATACACTACACTATACACTATACACTACACTATACACTACACTACACTATACACTACACTATACACTACACTATACACTATACACTACACTATACACTACACTATACACTATACACTACACTATACACTACACTATACACTACACTATACACTACACTATACACTACACTATACACTACACTATACACTACACTATACACTACACTATACACTACACTATACACTATACACTACACTATACACTACACTATACACTACACACTACACTATACACTACACTATACACTACACTATACACTATACACTACACTATACACTATACACTACACTATATACTACACTATACACTACACTATACACTACACTATACACTACACTATACTATACACTACACTATACACTACACTACACTATACACTACACTATACACTATACTACACACTACACACTACACTATACACTACACTATACACTACACTATATACTACACTATACACTACACTATACACTACACTATACACTACACTATACTATACACTACACTATACACTACACTACACTATACACTACACTATACTATACACTACACTATACACTACACTATACTATACACTACACTATACACTACACTACACCACACTACACTATACACTACACTACACCACACTACACTATACACTACACTACACCACACTACACTATACACTACACTATACACTACACTACACCACACTATCACCACACTATCACCACACCACACCGCACTACACTACACTATACACTACACTATACACTACACTATACACTATACTATACACTACACTATACACTACACTATACACTACACTATACACTACACTATACACTACACTATACACTATACTATACACTACACTATACACTACACTACACTATACACTACACTATACACTACACTATACACTATACACTACACTATACACTACACTATACACCACACTATACACTACACTACTATACACTACACTATACACTACACTATACACCACACTATACACTACACTACTATACACTACACTATACACTACACTATACACCACACTATACACTACACTATACACTACACACTACACTATACACTACACTATACACTACACTATACACCACACTATACACCACACTATACACTACACTATACACTACACTATACACTACACTATACACTATACACTACACACTACACTATACACTACACTATACACTACACTATACACTACACTACTATACACTACACTATACACTACACTATACACTACACTATACACTACACTATACACTACACTATACACTACACTACACTATACACTACACTACACCACACTACACCACACTACACCGCACTACACCACACTACACTACATCACACTATCACCACACTATCACCACACCACACCGCACTACGCTACAATATACACTACACTATACACTACACTATACACTACACTATACACTACTATACACCACACCGCACTACACTACACTATACACTACACTACTATACACTACACTATACACCACACTATACACTACACTATACACTACACACTACACTATACACTACACTATACACTACACACTACACTATACACTACACTATACACTACACTATACACTACACTATACACTACACTATACACCACACTATACACTACACTATACACTACACTATACACTACACTATGCACTACACTATACACTACACACTACACTATACACTACACTATACACTACACTATACACTACACTATACACTACACTACACTATACACTACACTACACCACACTACACCACACTACACTGCACTACACCACACTACACTACACCACACTATCACCACACTATCACCACACCACACCGCACTACGCTACAATATACACTACACTACACTATACACTACACTATACACTACACTACACTATACACTACTATACACCACACCGCACTACACTACACTATACACTACACTACACCACACTACACTACACCACACTACACCACACTACACCACACTATCACCACACTACACCACACCACACCGCACTACACTACACTATACACTACACTATACACTACACCACACTACACCACACCACACTACACTACACCACACTATCACCACACTATCACCACACTATCACCACACTACACCACACCACACTACACCACACTACACCACACCACACCGCACTACACTACACTATACACTACACTACACCACACTACACTATACACCACACCACACTACACCACACTACACCACACTACACTACACCACACCACACTACACCACACTACACCACACCACACTACACTACACCACACTACACCACACCACACTACACTACACCACACTACACTACACCACACTACACTACAGCACCACACTACACCACAGCTACACTACACCACACTACACCACACCACACTACACCACACTACACCACACTACACTACACCACACCGCACTACACTACACTACACCACACTACACTACACCACACCACACTACACCACACCACACTACACCACACTACACTACACCACACCACACTACACCACACTACACCACACTACACCACACCACACTACACACACTACACCACACCACACTACACTACACCACACTACACCACACTACACCACACTACACCACACCACACTACACCACACTACACCACACCACACTACACCACACTACACCACACCACACTACACCACACCACACTACACTACACCACACTACACCACACTACACTACACCACACTACACCACACTACACCACACTACACCACACCCACTACACCACACTACACCACACTACACCACACTACACTACACCACACTACACCACACTACACTACACCACACTACACCACACTACACCACACCACACTACACCACACTAGACCACACTACACTACACCACACTACACTACACCACACTACACCACACTACACTACACCACACTACACCACACTACACTACACCACACTACACCACACCACACTACACCACACTACACCACACTACACCACAATACACCACACCACACTACACCACACCACACTACACCACACTACACCACACTACACCACACCACACTACACCACACCACACTACACCACACTACACCACACCACACTACACCACACTACACCACACCACACTACACCACACCACACTACACTACACCACACTACACCACACTACACCACACTACACCACACCACACTACACCACACTACACCACACCACACTACACCACACTACACCACACCACACTACACCACACCACACTACACTACACCACACTACACCACACTACACTACACCACACTACACCACACTACACCACACTACACCACACCCACTACACCACACTACACCACACTACACCACACTACACTACACCACACTACACCACACTACACTACACCACACTACACCACACTACACCACACCACACTACACCACACTAGACCACACTACACTACACCACACTACACTACACCACACTACACCACACTACACTACACCACACTACACCACACTACACTACACCACACTACACCACACCACACTACACCACACTACACCACACTACACCACAATACACCACACCACACTACACCACACCACACTACACCACACTACACCACACTACACCACACCACACTACACCACACCACACTACACCACACTACACCACACCACACTACACCACACTACACCACACCACACTACACCACACCAAACCACACTACACTACACTACACCACACCACACTACACCACACCACACTACTCCACAGCACACTACACCACACTACACCACACTACACTACACCACACTACACCACACCACACTACACAACACTACATCTCACCACACCACGCCACACCACACTACACCACACTACACCACACCACACTACACCACACCACACTACACCACACTACACTACACCACACTACACTACACCACACTACACCACACTACACCACACTACACCACACCACACTACACTACACCACACTACACTACACTGCACCACAGTCGTGTTGAGTGGTAGTGAGTGGTGGTGAGTGATGACGGTGAGTGACGGTGAGTGACGATGGTGAGTGACGGTGAGTGACGATGGTGAGTGATGGTGGTGAGTGACGGTGAGTGACGGTGAGTGACGGTGGTGAGTGGCGGTGAGTGACGGTGAGTGACGGTGAGTGACGGTGAGTGACGGTGGTGAGTGGCGGTGAGTGACGGTGAGTGACGGTGGTGAGTGGCGGTGAGTGACGGTGAGTGACGGTGGTGAGTGACGGTGGTGAGTGACGGTGAGTGGCGGTGAGTGGCGGTGAGTGGTGATGAGTGACGGTGAGTGATGACGGTGAGTGCCGGTGAGTGACTGTGAGTGGTGGTGGTGAGTGACGGTGGTGAGTGACGGTGAGTGGTGGTGAGTGATGGTGAGTGGTGACGGTGAGTGACGGTGGTGAGTGACGGTGAGTGACGGTGAGTGGTGATGAGTGACAGTGAGTGGTGGTGAGTGACGGTGGTGATGACGGTGAGTGACGGTGAGTGGTGGTGAGTGACGGTGAGTGACGGTGAGTGGTGGTGGTGAGTGACGGTGAGTGACGGTGGTGAGTGACGGTGAGTGGCGGTGAGTGGTGACGGTGAGTGACGGTGAGTGGTGGTGAGTGACGGTGGTGAGTGACGGTGAGTGACTGTGAGTGGTGGTGAGTGACGGTGAGTGACTGTGAGTGACTGTGAGTGACGGTGGTGAGTGACGGTGGTGAGTGACTGTGAGTGGTGTTGAGTGACGGTGAGTGATTACGGTGAGTGGTGGTGGTGAGTGACGGTGGTGAGTGACGGTGAGTGACGGTGAGTGACGGTGGTGAGTGACGGTGAGTGATGACGGTGAGTGACGGTGAGTGGTGGTGAGTGACGGTGAGTGGTGGTGGTGAGTGACGGTGAGTGACGGTGAGTGGTGGTGGTGGTGAGTGACGGTGAGTGACGGTGAGTGGTGGTGGTGGTGAGTGACGGTGAGTGACTGTGAGTGACGGTGGTGAGTGACGGTGAGTGGTGGTGGTGAGTGACGGTGGTGAGTGGTGGTGAGTGACGGTGGTGAGTGACGGTGAGTGAGTGACGGTGAGTGACGGTGAGTGGTGGTGAGTGACGGTGGTGAGTGACGGTGAGTGACGGTGGTGAGTGACGGTGAGTGACTGTGAGTGGCGGTGAGTGACGGTGAGTGACGGTGAGTGACGGTGGTGAGTGACTGTGAGTGACTGTGAGTGACGGTGGTGAGTGACTGTGAGTGACTGTGAGTGACGGTGAGTGGCGGTGAGTGGTGGTGAGTGGTGGTGAGTGACGGTGAGTGACGGTGAGTGGCGGTGAGTGACGGTGAGTGACGGTGGTGAGTGACGGTGATTGACGGTGAGTGGTGGTGAGTGACGGTGGTGAGTGACGGTGAGTGACGGTGGTGAGTGACGGTGAGTGACGGTGAGTGACTGTGAGTGGCGGTGAGTGACGGTGGTGAGTGACGGTGAGTGACGGTGAGTGACGGTGGTGAGTGACTGTGAGTGACTGTGAGTGACGGTGGTGAGTGACTGTGAGTGACTGTGAGTGACGGTGAGTGGCGGTGAGTGGTGGTGAGTGGTGGTGAGTGGTGGTGAGTGACGGTGAGTGGCGGTGAGTGACGGTGAGTGACGGTGGTGAGTGACGGTGAGTGACGGTGAGTGGTGGTGGTGAGTGGCGGTGAGTGACGGTGAGTGGTGGTGGTGAGTGACGGTGAGTGACGGTGAGTGACGGTGAGTGGTGGTGGTGAGTGATGGTGAGTGACGGTGAGTGGTGGTGAGTGACGGTGAGTGACGGTGAGTGACGATGGTGAGTGACGATGGTGAGTGACGGTGAGTGACGGTGAGTGATGACGGTGAGTGACGGTGAGTGACGGTGGTGAGTGACGGTGAGTGACGGTGAGTGATGGTGAGTGACGGTGGTGAGTGACTGTGAGTGATGACGGTGAGTGATGGTGAGTGATGACGGTGAGTGACGGTGAGTGGTGGTGAGTGGTGGTGAGTGACGGTGGTGAGTGGTGGTGAGTGATGGTGAGTGACGATGGTGAGTGACGTGACCTCCTGCTGTCCCCCGCCCTAGGGAGCGGAGGGTGCCCGAGGACTCAAGGGCCACAAGGGTGAGAAGGTGAGGATCACTCCACGCCTCACCCCTCGCTCACCCCTCGCTCGCCCCTCGCTCACCCCTCACTCGCCCCCCACTCGCCCCTCGCTCACCCCTCGCTCACCCCTCGCTCGCCCCTCGCTCACCCCTCGCTCACCCCTCGCTCACCCCTCGCTCGCCCCTCGCTCGCCCCTCGCTCGCCCCTCGCTCGCCCCTCGCTCACCCCTCGCTCGCCCCTCGCTACTCCCCCTCGCTCGCCCCTCGCTCACCCCTCGCTCCTCGCCCCTTGCTCGCCCCTCGCTCACCCCTCGCTCCTCACCCCTCGCTCGCCCCTCGCTGATGGGGGGTGGGGGGGTACCGAGGGCGATGTGGTTCACAGTGGTGGTGGTGGTGGTAGTGATGATTGTGATGGTGATGGTTGTCTCTCTGTCCAGGGTGAGGATGGCGTCGCGGGTGCCAAGGGAGACTCTGGAACCAAAGGCGAGCAGGTTAGTACACGCAGACGTTGTGTGTGTAGGGTGTGTGTGTCTGTGTATGTATGTGTTAGTGTTAGTGTGTGTGTGTATGTGTGTATGTACATGTGTGTGTGTGTGTGGTGTGTGTATGTGTGTGTGTGTGGTGTGTGTCACTGTGTGTATGTGTGTGTGTGTGGTGTGTGTCATTGTGTGTGTGTGTGTTAGTGTGTGTGGTGTGTGTGTGTGTGTATGTGTCTGTGTGTGTGTGTATGTATGTGTGTGTGGTGTGTGTGTGTGTATGTGTGTGTGTGTGTGTCTGTGTGTGTGTGTGTGTGTACGTGTGTGTGTACGTGTGTGTGTACGTGTGTGTGTACTTGTGTGTGTGTGTGTGGTGTGTGTATGTGTATGTGTGTCTGTGTGTGTATGTGTGTGTGTGTATGTGTGTGGTGTGTGTGTGTATGTATGTGTGTGTATGTGTGTGTGTCTGTGTGTGTATGTGTGTGTGTCTGTGTGTGTACGTGTGTATGTGTACGTGTGTGTGTGTCTGTGTGTACGTACGTGTGTGTGTTTGTGTCTGTACGTGTGTGTGTGTCTGTGTGTGTGTACGTACGTACGTGTGTGTGTGTCTGTGTCTGTGTGTGTGTGTCTGTGTGTACGTACGTGTGTGTGTCTGTGTATGTGTACGTGTGTGTGTGTCTGTGTGTACGTGTGTGTGTGTGTCTGTGTACGTACGTGTGTGTGTGTGTGTCTGTGTATGTGTACGTGTGTGTGTGTCTGTGTGTACGTACGTGTGTGTGTGTCTGTGTACGTACGTGTGTGTGTGTGTGTGTCTGTGTGTACGTACGTGTGTGTGTTTGTGTCTGTACGTGTGTGTGTGTCTGTGTGTGTGTACGTACGTACGTGTGTGTGTGTCTGTGTGTGTGTGTCTGTGTGTACGTACGTGTGTGTGTGTGTCTGTGTATGTGTACGTGTGTGTGTGTCTGTGTGTACGTACGTGTGTGTGTGTCTGTGTGTACGTACGTGTGTGTGTGTGTGTCTGTGTGTACGTACGTGTGTGTGTGTCTGTGTGTACGTACGTGTGTGTGTGTCTGTGTGTACGTACGTGTGTATGTGTGTCTGTGTGTACGTACGTGTGTGTGTGTGTCTGTGTGTACGTACGTGTGTGTGTGTCTGTGCGTGTGTACGTGTGTGTGTGTACGTGTGTGTGTGTGTGTCTGTGTGTACGTACGTGTGTGTGTTTATCTGTGTCTACGTGTGTGTGTGTCTGTGTGTACGTACGTGTGTGTGTCTGTGTGTGTGTCTGTGTGTACGTGTGTGTGTGTGTGTCTGTGTGTACGTACGTGTGTGTGTCTGTGTGTACGTACGTGTGTGTGTGTGTACGTGTGTGTGTGTGTGTGTCTGTGTGTGTCTCACTGTGTGTGTCTGTGTGTGCCGGACGGGCAACTCTGTCGTGGACAGTGCTGTGGGGGGAGGTCCAATTGTGATTGGCTCCTCCCCTCATGGCATATGTGTCCACCACAGGGGCTGAACGGGGGCTCTGGACGGGTGCGAGGGGCTGGTAACCCCTCCACCTTCAATTAATTACCACTAAACCGCGAATTAAGTATGTAACTAATAAGCTTGTGCCGGAGGCCCCGGGGGGCCAGGCGTCTATGACGTCTCCTGGCCAAACCCCAATTGGCGGAGCCAGGAGATTGAATATCTACCCTCGGGGCTCGTCCAGAAACAACGAAAAGCCACTACGGGTGGCCACGTGGAATGTTCGAACGCTCAATGCGGAGGAGAGGCTGCCACTCCTATGTCGGGAGCTGGACCGGTACCGCCTGGATCTATGTGGCATTCAGGAGGTCCGGTGGACCGGCTCTGGCTCCTGCCACCATGAGGGGTGGACAGTCCTCTACTCGGGGCAGCAGACTGCCAAACAACATGGTGTGGGTCTTCTTTTGAACAAAATAATGAAGGGGGCGGGGGAGCGTGGCGGTGAGGTGTGGGAAGCTGTAAGCCCCAGGCTACTTTGGGCTCGCCTTCCCATCAACCGGAGGCGAGGAGTGGTGGTCGTGGTTACTTATGCCCCCACCGAAGACGAACATCCGTGGAGGGATGCAGGCAAAGCCGATGAGTCAGATGCCTTATATAACCTCCTGTCACAGGTGGTGGCTAAAGTGGCCCCTCGGGATAGAGTCATCTTGGTGGGTGACTTCAATGCCCGAGTTGGTCATGATGCTGGCACCTGGGCTGGAGTGATTGGAGGGCAGCTGCGAAACGTGGACCCCCCTAATGGAACATCTTCGCCGGTTAAAAACATTTAGGCTGGCCTGCCTACGATCCATCCTGGGTTTAACCAAACTGGATTGTGTGAGGAGCTCACAAATCCTTGAAAGATCTGGGCAAGGTCCCATCGGTGAGCTCCTCCGGCAGGCAAGGCTGCGATGGCTGGGTCATGTAGCACGCATGCCCAGCCACCGCATGCCGAAACAGCTTTTGTTCGGCCGGATCGAGGCGGCTAAACGGGCGCGGCACGGGCTAGAGAAGAGATGGAGTGATGTGGTACAGGAGGACGTGGAGCTGAGTGGACTTGCCGATGACTGGTACCAGCGGTGTCAGGATCGGCCTCTGTGGAGGAGGCTCGTGACGGACGCTACTGGGCAGTTGGAGGCAGTCGCCCTCCAACAACAATAGAGGGCGGAGGAGCGACGCTCACAACAACGAGCGGAGCGCCGGGTGGCTAAAGCACAGCAGGTTAGCACAGTAGGGGGCACAGGTGGTGCATCAGCCAGTCATCTCAGTCAGTCGACCCGTGGCACCTGGGTCTGCCCCGTGACCTCCTGCCAGCGGGCGTTCGACACTTCACGTGGCCTCAAGGTGCACATAGCCTGGCACAAGCGACGTGGTGACGTCACCGCCACTTAGTGGCGAATGGCGGTTGTTGTTGTCATCGGGAGCGGTGGTGCAGCGGTTAGCGTAGTAGTAGTCGTAGTAGTAGAAATAGTAGTAGTTGTAGTAGTCGTAGTAGTAGTAGTAGTCGTAGTAGTAGTCGTAGTAGTAGTAGTGGTAGTAGTCGTAGTAGTCGTAGTAGTAGTCCAAACATCCAGCAGCAGCAGGCATCGTCAGGGTCGGGATCGGGATCGAACCCACGACCTCCTGTATACCAGGCGAGGTAGTTAACATCTCATAGCCACCGTGATGATGATGAGAGAGAGACACACAGACCTCCTGTGTACCAGGCGAGGTAGTCAACATCTCATAGCCACCGTGATGATGATGAGAGAGAGACACAGACCTCCTGTAGACCAGGCGAGGTAGTCAACATCTCATAGCCACCGTGGCTATGAGATGTTTAGGGGTGCAGAGTGAAGGGGCCCCGGTCAAAGCGGCGAGCGTGGCGACCCCCCAATGTGACCCCCCCAATGTGACCCCCCCCGTGACTCCCCGTGACCCTACCCCCCTCCCCGTGTGACCCCTCACCCTTAACCCCCCGTGACTCCCCGTGACCCTACCCCCCTCCCCGTGTGACCCTTCACCCCTAACCCCCCCGTGACTCCCCGTGACCCTACCCCCCTCCCCGTGTGACCCCTCACCCTTAACCCCCCGTGACTCCCCGTGACCCTACCCCCCTCCCCGTGTGACCCTTCACCCCTAACCCCCCCGTGACTCCCCGTGACCCTACCCCCCTCCCCGTGTGACCCCTCACCCCTAACCCCCCCGTGCCGTCAGGGTGAGCTGGGAGCCGCGGGCCCCCGTGGTGAGGATGGTGCTGAGGGCCCCAAGGGCCGAGCGGGCCTGCCCGGGGACCCGGGCCCCATCGGCCTCACCGGCGAGAAGGTGAGCGGCCACGGGCCCCGTGGCATCATACCAGACGCCTAGCCCAGGTCTGAGAACCATCAGCATCATACCAGACGCCTAGCCTAGGCCTGAGAACCATCAGCATCATACCAGACGCCTAGCCCAGGCCTGAGAACCATCAGCATCATACCAGACGCCTAGCGCAGGTCTGAGAACCATCAGCATCATACCAGACGCCTAGCCCAGGCCTGAGAACCATCAGCATCATACCAGACGCATAGCCCAGGCCTGAGAACCATCACCATCATACCAGACGCCTAGCGCAGGTCTGAGAACCATCAGCATCATACCAGAGGCCTAGCACAGGCCTGAGAACCATCACCATCATACCAGACGCCTAGCCCAGGCCTGAGAACCATCAGCATCATACCAGACGCCTAGCCCAGGCCTGAGAACCATCAGCATCATACCAGACGCATAGCCCAGGCCTGAGAACCATCAGCATCATACCAGACGCCTAGCCTAGGCCTGAGAACCATCAGCATCATACCAGACGCCTAGCCCAGGCCTGAGAACCATCAGCATCATACCAGACGCATAGCCCAGGCCTGAGAACCATCACCATCATACCAGACGCCTAACACAGGCCTGAGAACCATCAGCATCATACCAGACGCCTAGCCTAGGCCTGAGAACCATCACCATCATACCAGACGCCTAGCGCAGGCCTGAGAACCATCAGCATCATACCAGACGCCTAGCCCAGGCCTGAGAACCATCAGCATCATACCAGAGGCCTAGCACAGGCCTGAGAACCATCAGCATCATACCAGACGCCTAGCGCAGGCCTGAGAACCATCAGCATCATACCAGACGCCTAGCCCAGGCCTGAGAACCATCAGCATCATACCAGACGCCTAGCCTAGGCCTGAGAACCATCACCATCATACCAGACGCCTAGCCTAGGCCTGAGAACCATCAGCATCATACCAGACGCCTAGCGCAGGCCTGAGAACCATCAGCATCATACCAGACGCCTAGCCTAGGCCTGAGAACCATCAGCATCATACCAGACGCCTAGCCTAGGCCTGAGAACCATCACCATCATACCAGACGCCTAGCGCAGGCCTGAGAACCATCAGCATCATACCAGACGCCTAGCCTAGGCCTGAGAACCATCACCATCATACCAGACGCCTAGCCTAGGCCTGAGAACCATCACCATCATACCAGACGCCTAGCGCAGGCCTGAGAACCATCACCATCATACCAGAAGCCTAACGCAGGCCTGAGAACCATCAGCATCATACCAGAAGCCTAACGCAGGCCTGAGAACCATCACCATCATACCAGACGCCTAGCCCAGGCCTGAGAACCATCAGCATCATACCAGACGCCTAGCGCAGGCCTGAGAACCATCACCATCATACCAGACGCCTAGCGCAGGCCTGAGAACCATCAGCATCATACCAGACGCCTAGCCCAGGCCTGAGAACCATCACCATCATACCAGACGCCTAGCGCAGGCCTGAGAACCATCAGCATCATACCAGACGCCTAGCCTAGGCCTGAGAACCATCAGCATCATACCAGACGCCTAGCCTAGGCCTGAGAACCATCAGCATCATACCAGACACCTAGCCCAGGCCTGAGAACCATCAGCATCATACCAGACGCCTAGCCTAGGCCTGAGAACCATCAGCATCATACCAGACGCCTAGCCTAGGCCTGAGAACCATCAGCATCATACCAGACGCCTAGCCCAGGCCTGAGAACCATCAGCATCATACCAGACGCCTAGCCTAGGCCTGAGAACCATCAGCATCATACCAGACGCCTAGCCCAGGCCTGAGAACCATCACCATCATACCAGACGCCTAGCGCAGGCCTGAGAACCATCAGCATCATACCAGACGCATAGCCTAGGCCTGAGAACCATCACCATCATACCAGACGCCTAGCGCAGGCCTGAGAACCATCAGCATCATACCAGACGCCTAGCCCAGGCCTGAGAACCATCAGCATCATACCAGAGGCCTAGCACAGGCCTGAGAACCATCACCATCATACCAGACGCCTAGCCCAGGCCTGAGAACCATCAGCATCATACCAGACGCCTAGCCCAGGCCTGAGAACCATCAGCATCATACCAGACGCCTAGCGCAGGCCTGAGAACCATCAGCATCATACCAGACGCCTAGCCCAGGCCTGAGAACCATCAGCATCATACCAGACGCCTAGCCTAGGCCTGAGAACCATCACCATCATACCAGACGCCTAGCCTAGGCCTGAGAACCATCAGCATCATACCAGACGCCTAGCGCAGGCCTGAGAACCATCAGCATCATACCAGACGCCTAGCCTAGGCCTGAGAACCATCAGCATCATACCAGACGCCTAGCCTAGGCCTGAGAACCATCACCATCATACCAGACGCCTAGCGCAGGCCTGAGAACCATCAGCATCATACCAGACGCCTAGCCTAGGCCTGAGAACCATCACCATCATACCAGACGCCTAGCCTAGGCCTGAGAACCATCACCATCATACCAGACGCCTAGCGCAGGCCTGAGAACCATCACCATCATACCAGAAGCCTAACGCAGGCCTGAGAACCATCAGCATCATACCAGAAGCCTAACGCAGGCCTGAGAACCATCACCATCATACCAGACGCCTAGCCCAGGCCTGAGAACCATCAGCATCATACCAGACGCCTAGCGCAGGCCTGAGAACCATCACCATCATACCAGACGCCTAGCGCAGGCCTGAGAACCATCAGCATCATACCAGACGCCTAGCCCAGGCCTGAGAACCATCACCATCATACCAGACGCCTAGCGCAGGCCTGAGAACCATCAGCATCATACCAGACGCCTAGCCTAGGCCTGAGAACCATCAGCATCATACCAGACGCCTAGCCTAGGCCTGAGAACCATCAGCATCATACCAGACACCTAGCCCAGGCCTGAGAACCATCAGCATCATACCAGACGCCTAGCCTAGGCCTGAGAACCATCAGCATCATACCAGACGCCTAGCCTAGGCCTGAGAACCATCAGCATCATACCAGACGCCTAGCCCAGGCCTGAGAACCATCAGCATCATACCAGACGCCTAGCCTAGGCCTGAGAACCATCAGCATCATACCAGACGCCTAGCCCAGGCCTGAGAACCATCACCATCATACCAGACGCCTAGCGCAGGCCTGAGAACCATCAGCATCATACCAGACGCCTAGCGCAGGCCTGAGAACCATCACCATCATACCAGACGCCTAGCGCAGGCCTGAGAACCATCAGCATCATACCAGACGCCTAGCCTAGGCCTGAGAACCATCAGCATCATACCAGACGCCTAGCCTAGGCCTGAGAACCATCAGCATCATACCAGACACCTAGCCCAGGCCTGAGAACCATCAGCATCATACCAGACGCCTAGCCTAGGCCTGAGAACATCAGCATCATACCAGACGCCTAGCCTAGGCCTGAGAACCATCAGCATCATACCAGACGCCTAGCCCAGGCCTGGGAACCATCACCATCATACCAGACGCCTAGCGCAGGCCTGAGAACCATCAGCATCATACCAGACGCCTAGCCCAGGCCTGAGAACCATCAGCATCATACCAGACGTCTAACCTAGGCCTGAGAACCATCAGCATCATACCAGATGCCTAGCCCAGGTGCCACTCTCCAACAGCGCTTGACCCCGGCATTGTGTCACAGGCTACACGGGGGACCTTTGTCTGTAGTGGCTAGCGAGGACGCGCTGCGAACCCGGCCACCACCCCTAGGTCGACTCAGCCTCAAATGGGCAGCTGGTGTAGCGGTGTGCGGCGTAGTGAACATCGCCGCTGGGGGAGAGACAAAGGCGGCCGGGGCGTGGTTGCTGGCCACCCACCCCTTTGTGTGTGGACACAGTGCCGGTAGCCTTCGTAGGCGCTGCTGAACGCTAGCAACACTTGCCCCTACAGCCTGTGACAGCCTACACGGGGTGGACCCTGTCTTGTGTGTGCATGTGCGCGTCCGTGTATTTTGGCCTCAAGGTGCACATGGCCTGGCACAAGCGTCGTGGAGACGTCACCGCCACTTGGTGGCGAATGGCGCTTGTTGTTGTTGTTGTTGCTGTTGCCTCTGTGTGAGTCTATGTGTCTCTAGCCTTCGTAGGCGCTGCTACTCGCTAGCAACACTTGCCCCTACAGCCTGTGACAGCCTACACGGGTGCGTGGGGTGGACCCTGTCTTGTGTGTGGCTGTGTATTTTTTGGTTAACCCCCGTGCCGTTTCGTGTGCCCCCCCAGGGAAAGTTGGGAGTGCCGGGGCTACCGGGATACCCCGGGCGGCAAGGCGTCAAGGTACCCGTCGCGAACTTTTCGCCGGCAAAAAAAATCGTGATTTTCGAAGCTTTCGCTGCCGCGGGAATCCACGGTCTTTGGCTCTCTGGGTAAAGTCCCGTTTAGGTGAAGGGCAGGAGTCGGTGGAGCCTAGGCCCACCGCCGGTTTTGCCAGTAGGCCAGAGAGTAAACACGGCACGCGAATCGGAGCATCCAACTGCTGTGACTGCGTTAGGCCACGCACAGCGCACGCGTTTTGAACGCGCACACAAACGTGGCTCCGATTGTGATGTACGCTGCGTTGTCTTTGAAACTGATTGGCCTACAACAGAGAGAGTTGCCTTCTTCATGGTCTGGTCTCGCTACCCAGTGTCTCGCTACCCAGTGTCTCACTAGCCAGTGTCTCACTACCCAGTGTCTCATTACCCAGTGTCTCATTACCCAGTCTCAACTACCCAGTGCCTCACTAGCAGTGTCTCACTACCCAGTGTCTCACTACCCAGTGTCTCGCTACCCAGTGTCTCACTACCCAGTGTCTCACTACCCAGTGTCTCACTACCCAGTCTCAACTACCCGGTGTCTCACTACCCAGTGTCTCACTGCCCAGTGTCTCACTACCCAGTGTCTCACTACCCAGTGTCTCACTACCCAGTCTCAACTACCCAGTGTCTCACTACCCAGTGTCTCACCACCCAGTGTCTCAACTACCCAGTGTCTCACTACCAGTGTCTCACTAGCAGTGTCTCACTACCCAGTGTCTCACTACCCAGTCTCAACTACCCAGTGTCTCACTACCCAGTGTCTCACTACCCAGTCTCAACTACCCAGTGTCTCACTACCCAGTGTCTCACCACCCAGTGTCTCAACTACCCAGTGTCTCACTACCAGTGTCTCACTAGCAGTGTCTCACTACCCAGTGTCTCACTACCCAGTGTCTCATTACCCAGTGTCTCACTACCCAGTGTCTTACCACCCAGTGTCTCGCTAGCAGTGTCTCACTACCCAGTGTCTCGCTACCCAGTGTCTCACTACCCAGTGTCTCACCACCCAGTGTCTCACCACCCAGTGTCTCACTACCCAGTGTCTCACCACCCAGTGTCTCACCACCCAGTGTCTCACTACCAGTATCTCACTACCCAGTGTCTCACTACCCAGTGTCTCACTACCCAGTGTCTCACCACCCAGTGTCTCACTACCAGTGTCTCACTACCCAGTGTCTCACCACCAGTGTCTCACTACCCAGTGTCTCACTACCCAGTCTCACTACCCAGTGTCTCACTACCCAGTGTCTCACTACCCAGTGTCTCACCACCAGTGTCTCACTACCCAGTGTCTCACTACCCAGAGTCTTACTACCCAGTGTCTCACTACCCAGTGTCTCACTACCAGTGTCTCACTACCCAGTGTCTCGCTACCCAGTGTCTCGCTACCCAGTGTCTCACTACCCAGTGCCTTACTACCCAGTGTCTCACCACCCAGTGTCTCACTACCCAGTGTCTCACTACCCAGTGTCTCACCACCAGTGTCTCACTACCCAGTGTCTCACTACCCAGTCTCACTACCCAGTGTCTCACTACCCAGTGTCTCACTACCCAGTGTCTCACCACCAGTGTCTCACTACCCAGTGTCTCACTACCCAGAGTCTTACTACCCAGTGTCTCACTACCCAGTGTCTCACTACCAGTGTCTCACTACCCAGTGTCTCGCTACCCAGTGTCTCGCTACCCAGTGTCTCACTACCCAGTGCCTTACTACCCAGTGTCTCACCACCCAGTGTCTCACCACCCAGTGTCTCACCACCCAGTGTCTCACTACCCAGTGTCTCAACTACCCAGTGTCTCACTACCCAGTGTCTCACTACCCAGTGTCTCACTACCCAGTGTCTCACTAGCAATCTCACTACCCAGTGTCTCACTAGCAGTGTCTCACTACCCAGTGTCTCACTACCCAGTGTCTCACTACCCAGTGTCTCACTAGCAGTGTCTCACTACCCAGTGTCTCACCACCCAGTGTCTCACTACCCAGTGTCTCACTACCCAGTGTCTCACTAGCAGTGTCTCACTAGCAGTGTCTCACTACCAGTGTCTCACTAGCAGTGTCTCACTACCCAGTGTCTCACTACCCAGTGTCTCACTACCCAGTGTCTCGCTAGCAGTGTCTCACTACCCAGTGTCTCACTACCCAGTGTCTCACCACCCAGTGTCTCACCACCCAGTGTCTCACTACCCAGTGTCTCACTACCCAGTGTCTCACTACCCAGTGTCTCACTACCCAGTGTCTCACTAGCAATCTCACTACCCAGTGTCTCACTAGCAGTGTCTCACTACCCAGTGTCTCACTACCCAGTGTCTCACTACCCAGTGTCTCACTAGCAGTGTCTCACTACCCAGTGTCTCACCACCCAGTGTCTCACTACCCAGTGTCTCACTACCCAGTGTCTCACTAGCAGTGTCTCACTAGCAGTGTCTCACTACCAGTGTCTCACTAGCAGTGTCTCACTACCCAGTGTCTCACTACCCAGTGTCTCACTACCCAGTGTCTCGCTAGCAGTGTCTCACTACCCAGTGTCTCACTACCCAGTGTCTCACTACCCAGTGTCTCACTAGCCAGTGTCTCACTACCCAGTGTCTCGCTAGCAGTGTCTCACTACCCAGTGTCTCACTACCCAGTGTCTCGCTAGCAGTATCTCACTACCCAGTGTCTCACTACCAGTGTCTCACTACCCAGTGTCTCACTACCCAGTGTCTCACTACCCAGAGTCTCACCACCCAGTGTCTCGCTACCCAGAGTCTCACCACCCAGTGTCTCACTACCCAGAGTCTCGCTAGCAGTGTCTCACTACCCAGTGTCTCGCTACCCAGTGTCTCGCTAGCAGTATCTCACTACCCAGTGTCTCACTACCAGTGTCTCACTACCCAGTGTCTCACTACCCAGTGTCTCACTACCCAGAGTCTCACCACCCAGTGTCTCGCTACCCAGAGTCTCACCACCCAGTGTCTCACTACCCAGTGTCTCACTACCCAGTGTCTCCCTACCCAGTGTCTCACTACCCAGTGTCTCAACTACCCAGTGTCTCACTACCCAGTGTCTCCCTACCCAGTGTCTCACTACCCAGAGTCTCACCACCCAGTGTCTCGCTACCCAGTGTCTCACTACCCAGTGTCTCAACTACCCAGTGTCTCACTACCCAGAGTCTCGCTAGCAGTGTCTCAACTACCCAGTGTCTCACTACCAGTGTCTCACTAATTCTGAGTGTGGTGCTGAGTGCTGAGTGTGGTGCTGAGTGTGGTGTGATGCTGAGTGTGGTGAGTGTGGTGCTGAGTGTGGTGGTGAGTGTGGTGAGTGTGGTGAGTGTGATGGTGAGTGTGGTGAGTGTGGTGAGTGTGTGGTGTGGTGGGTGTGGTGCTGAGTGTGGTGAGTGTGGTGCTGAGTGTGGTGGTGAGTGTGGTGAGTGTGGTGAGTGTGATGGTGAGTGTGGTGAGTGTGGTGAGTGTGGTGCTGAGTGTGTGAGTGTGGTGCTGAGTGTGTGAGTGTGGTGAGTGTGGTGAGTGTGGTGCTGAGTGTGTGAGTGTGGTGCTGAGTGTGGTGGTGAGTGTGGTGAGTGTGATGGTGAGTGTGGTGAGTGTGGTGTGGTGAGTGTGGTGAGTGTGGTGAGTGTGGTGCTGAGTGTGGTGTCTCTCACCGGTGTCTGCAGGGATCTACCGGCTTCCCTGGGTTCGCCGGGGCCAACGGAGACAAGGGGGCACGGGTAACCACAACGTGTACCACACACACCGTGTACCACACACACCACAACGTGTACCACACACACCACACACCGTGTACCACACACACTGTACCACACACTGTGTACCACACACTGTGTACCACACACTGTGTACCACACACCGTGTACCACACACACCGTGTACCACACACACCGTGTACCACACACAACGTGTACCACACACAACGTGTACCACACACACCACAACGTGTACCACACACACCACACACAACGTGTACCACACACACCACAACGTGTACCACACACACCACAACGTGTACCACACACACCACACACAACGTGTACCACACACACCACAACGTGTACCACACACACCACACACTGTGTACCACACACACTGTACCACACACTGTGTACCACACACTGTGTACCACACACCGTGTACCACACACACCGTGTACCACACACACCGTGTACCACACACACCGTGTACCACACACAACGTGTACCACACACAACGTGTACCACACACACCACAACGTGTACCACACACACCACACACCGTGTACCACACACACTGTACCACACACTGTGTACCACACACTGTGTACCACACACTGTGTACCACACACACCGTGTACCACACACACTGTGTACCACACACACCGTGTACCACACACAACGTGTACCACACACAACGTGTACCACACACACCACAACGTGTACCACACACACCACACACCGTGTACCACACACACTGTACCACACACTGTGTACCACACACTGTGTACCACACACACTGTGTACCACACACTGTGTACCACACACACCGTGTACCACACACAACGTGTACCACACACAACGTGTACCACACACTGTGTACCACACACACCGTGTACCACACACAACGTGTACCACACACTGTGTACCACACACTGTGTACCACACACACTGTGTACCACACACACCGTGTACCACACACAACGTGTACCACACACTGTGTACCACACACTGTGTACCACACACAACGTGTACCACACACAACGTGTACCACACACTGTGTACCACACACTGTGTACCACACTGTGTACCACACACAACGTGTACCACACACTGTGTACCACACACACCGTGTACCACACACAACGTGTACCACACACTGTGTACCACACACTGTGTACCACACTGTGTACCACACACTGTGTACCACACACAACGTGTACCACACACACTGTGTACCACACACAACGTGTACCACACACACCGTGTACCACACACACCGTGTACCACACACAACGTGTACCACACACTGTGTACCACACACACACACTGTGTACCACACACACCGTGTACCACACACACCGTGTACCACACACACCACAACGTGTACCACACACAACGTGTACCACACACAACGTGTACCACACACAACGTGTACCACACACACCGTGTACCACACACACCACAACGTGTACCACACACAACGTGTACCACACACACACTGTGTACCACGCCGTGTACCACACACAACGTGTACCACACACTGTGTACCACACACAACGTGTACCACACACAACGTGTACCACACAACGTGTACCACACACACTGTGTACCACACACAACGTGTACCACACACAACGTGTACCACACACACCACAACGTGTACCACACTGTGTACCACACACAACGTGTACCACACACACCGTGTACCACACACAACGTGTACCACACACACCGTGTACCACACACAACGTGTACCACACACACACTGTGTACCACGCCGTGTACCACACACAACGTGTACCACACACACTGTGTACCACACACAACGTGTACCACACACACACTGTGTACCACGCCGTGTACCACACACAACGTGTACCACACACACTGTGTACCACACACAACGTGTACCACACACACCACAACGTGTACCACACACACTGTGTACCACACACACTGTGTACCACACCGTGTACCACACACTGTGTACCACACTGTGTACCACACTGTGTACCACACACACTGTGTACCACACACACTGTGTACCACACACACCGTGTACCACACACACTGTGTACCACACACAACGTGTACCACACACACACCACTGTGTACCACACTGTGTACCACATACACTGTGTACCACACACACCGTGTACCACACACACCGTGTACCACACACACTGTGTACCACACACAACGTGTACCACACACACTGTGTACCACACACAACGTGTACCACACTGTGTACCACACACAACGTGTACCACACTGTGTACCACACACTGTGTACCACACCGTGTACCACACACACACACACTGTGTACCACACCGTGTACCACACACTGTGTACCACACACTGTGTACCACACTGTGTACCACACACACCGTGTACCACACCGTGTACCACACACTGTGTACCACACACTGTGTACCACACTGTGTACCACACACACCGTGTACCACACCGTGTACCACACACTGTGTACCACACCGTGTACCACACACACACACACTGTGTACCACACCGTGTACCACACACTGTGTACCACACACTGTGTACCACACTGTGTACCACACACACCGTGTACCACACCGTGTACCACACACTGTGTACCACACCGTGTACCACACTGTGTACCACACTGTGTACCACACACACCGTGTACCACACACACCGTGTACCACACCGTGTACCACACTGTGTACCACACTGTGTACCACACACACCGTGTACCACACACACCGTGTACCACACCGTGTACCACACTGTGTACCACACTGTGTACCACACACACCGTGTACCACACTGTGTACCACACACACCGTGTACCACACACACCGTGTACCACACCGTGTACCACACTGTGTACCACACACACCGTGTACCACACTGTGTACCACACACACCGTGTACCACACACACCGTGTACCACACCGTGTACCACACTGTGTACCACACTGTGTACCACACACACCGTGTACCACACCGTGTACCACACCGTGTACCACAACGTGTACCACACACACCGTGTACCACACCGTGTACCACACCGTGTACCACACTGTGTACCACACACACCGTGTACCACACTGTGTACCACACACACCGTGTACCACACTGTGTACCACACACACCGTGTACCACACTGTGTACCACACACACCGTGTACCACACCGTGTACCACACACACCGTGTACCACACTGTGTACCACACTGTGTACCACACACACCACAACGTGTACCACACCGTGTACCACACACACCGTGTACCACACACACCGTGTACCACACCGTGTACCACACTGTGTACCACACTGTGTACCACACACACTGTGTACCACACACACCGTGTACCACAACGTGTACCACACCGTGTACCACACTGTGTACCACACACACCGTGTACCACAACGTGTACCACACACACCGTGTACCACACTGTGTACCACACTGTGTACCACACACACCACAACGTGTACCACACCGTGTACCACACACACCACAACGTCTACCACACCGTGTACCACACACACTGTGTACCACACACACTGTGTACCGAACACTGTGTACCACACACTGTGTACCACACACACCACACTGTGTATCACACACTGTGTACCACACACTGTGTACCACACACTGTGTATCACACACTGTGTGCCACACACTGTGTATCACACACACCACACTGTGTAC